>NC_090649.1:47507745-47807745 GCF_040937935.1 Hyperolius riggenbachi | reverse complement strand
TGTTCGTCACTCATCCCAACAGGCCCGGCCCTAGACCATTTGCCGCCTGAGGCAAACTTTAAAGAAATCGCCGCTGCGCCCCCCCCCCCCCGTGGGGGGGCCGCCCGAGCTGGAGGGGATAGCGGGCAGGAAGGGGGTATTGGGGCTAGCGGCGGGGAGGGGGGTCGGACCCCCCCCTCCCTCGCCTGGGTCCCCCGTCCTCCGCTCCCCTCCAGCTTGTTATGCGCGCTGGCTGGCTGGCTGCAGCTGTAAGAGGCAACGGGCGGGGATCACTCACCTCTTCCTCGTTCAGCCTGCGCTCCACTGACGTCACTTCCTGCTACGCCACAGGAAGTGACGTCAGTGGAGCGCACGTTGGAACGAGGAAGAGGTGAGTGATCCCCGCCCGTTGCCTCTTACAGCCGCAGCCAGCCAGCCAGCGCGCATAACAAGCTGGAGGGGAGCGGAGGACGGGGGACCCAGGCGAGGGAGGGGGGGGTCCGACCCCCCTCCCCGCCGCTAGCCCCAATACCCCCTTCCTGCCCGCTATCCCGTCCAGCTCGGGCGGCACTCCACACCCACGGACGGGCGGGTGCCGCCCCCTCAGAAGCGCCGCCTGAGGCAAACGTTTCACCCCACCTCATGGGCGGGCCGGCCCTGCATCCCAATATCGCTCACCATTACCACCGTGCACCCCGATCGACCATGATGGCCCAACATCTTGCAGCATGTCCGGTCGATACATGCAGCCCGAAATCGGATGCATCAGCAATCTGGCATGCTCTTGGCAGGGCCTATTTTCATTGGATCGAATGTTCCATGTTCCATTGGCAGCCAAGTCAAGAGATGTATGGCCATCTCTACTGTGTGTGGTAGGCAGGGGCGTAGCAATAGGGGTTGCAGATGTAGTGACCACATCGGGGCCCTTGGGCCAGAGGGGCCCCGAAGGGTCCACACTCTATCACAGTATTAGCTCTCTATTGGTCCTGTCTGTGCTGGTACTAATCACTTCTATAGATGCTTTGAATAGTGATAATCATTAACAAGCTGTTCCCCATCCCCTTCTTGCACCTCTGACACTGTAGTTGCCATTGGCAGGTTTTGGTGCGCTGTATCAATTGTTGTGTATAGAGTGCTTGGGGGGGGGAGGAGGCCTTGTAAAACTTGCATCGGGGCCCACAGCTCCTTAGCTACGCCACTGGTGGTAGGAATTATTTCCTCGATGAATCGATTGCCAAGAATAAGGCCAACCTAAGTGTTTCTGATGTATTTTCTTCTTCACACCAAGCAAACTGTGAAAAATAAAAAAAAGACTCAAAATAAGTTGTTTCTGTTTTATTTAAAGTTTGATATTACTTCTTTTCATATTATATTTACTACAATGTTTGCACTTTGTGTGGAAAAGTTATTATGGTTATATAGATAAAATAAAAAAATATATGTATATAAATAGAAGTTTTCTGCCTGGGGCCCCTTATCTTTTTCCCACCTTAACTACTGTACATAATACGGTTTCTGCACCCGGCAAACGCACTCACCGTAACTTGTCTCCCAATCGCTAAACTTTGATATTACTTTTCTCACTTTCCTTTTTTTCTTGCCAGATGCTTAAAATGTATTACATAGATAAGGTTAGAATGGCAGGAAATGTAAACTAACTTGGGAAAAAAAGATTCACGATTTGAGGTTCTTATGTTTTCCATCTACCTTATGTAATTTATCTACAAAAAGGCCAGCATACACAATTAAATATTACTGTATATCCCCAAATATAAGTTGACCTTGTGTACAAGTCGACCCCAAAATTTTACCCTCTTAAAGTGGTTTGAAAATCCGACATAATATTCAATAAAAATGTGTTTTCCTACTTTTTATTACTTATACAGTTATCATATTTGCTTTTGTGCACACATAATATTGTCTGTTTACAAATTACAAGTTTCCAAAGTGTAGTTTATTGTGCCCTGGGGGCCCATTCACACTTGCATTTTCAAAACGCCAGCGTTTTTTGCAGGAGTAATTTTACCGCGATTTCACGCGGAAAAAACACTGAACGCTGTTGCGATTTTGCCCCGATCGCATTTAGCGCTTTTATAGCACTGAAACACGATCGCCGGGAAAACGCCTGAAAATGGTGCAGGTGACGTGTTTGAGTTTCACGCTTTTGGGCGATTTGCGGCGATTAGCCTTAATAGCTGTCATTGCATTTTAATCAAACTGCTTTTTATTATATATTAACATCTTTTAATGAGCTATTCTGAACTGTGTGTGTGTCTGAAGCACAGAGAGTTCCTTTTAACTTGTTACACTCTTTACACACATTGTAACAACATTGGAATGTAAACAAAGATACTGTTATCTACAGTTTGGATGCGGATTGAAGCTGAATAGCAGGACAAAGTGCTTTGTTTAACCATTTCAGTGATATTCTGCTAAAAAAAAATCTGGGATAGTAACTTTCAAGCTGTGAGGAATCTTTTAGAGCAAAGTAGAAATGCTGGCTTTCACACCACTTTAAGGTGAATTATTATTGACTTAAGTATAAGTCTATCCAGCAAAGTTAATGGCTGCACTTGAGGACCAGGAGGGGTTCATGACAGTACTGCATAAAATATTGCAGTCCTTAACCCCTCCTGGCCCTAAAGTAAACCTATAACAAAAAAAGCCCCCTGAGGGTACTTACCTTGGGAGGGGGAAGCCTCTGGATCCGACAGCCGCAAGTGCGCTTGCGCGTGGCTCTTACAGGATTGTTATGATCCTGGAGCCTGCGCCGCCGTTCGTAGGCTGCCAGCCAGGAGCATAACTAGAAATCACTGGATCCCTCGGGGAAACTTTTGGATGCCCCCCATTCCCCAAATCACAAAGAAGTAGGAGAGAAGTAAAAAAAAAACATACTTCCCCTTCCAAGCCAAAAGCCTAATTCATAGCTTAGGCAGTATGACAAAATAACTATTCAGCATATCAGCACGTTTATTAAAGCAGTATAATTTACCTCTACATGAGATATCTCAATTGCTAAAGTGCAGTCTAGTTATAACTGCAGCACAAAGCTCTGCCTCCCCAAGCAGCAAAATCCATGACTTTGAAAGTCGTGGATTTTTGCCCCAGTATTTGGGAGTGATTAAAGCCTCGTTTTGCCTTGGGATAGCAGCGTTTCAGCTAAGCCATTAATGCTTAAGAAGACTGCCTAAAAAAATTCATTTTAGAAGGCTTCAGAGTCTCTTTAAACATTTTCATCCTCACAGGTTTGCTTTAGTTAACTAAAGACCACCGGCGGCAGCCCCAGGACCACCTTACGCCAATTGGTGTGCAGTCCTAGGGGCCGTGTTTTGCAGGAGATCGTGCGCACCGATGCATGCGCATCTCTGCTTGAATGACGGAGCTCTGTTCCTCCTTCAGTCTCCCAAAGGTGAAACCGCTATCTATTTACATAGTACAGCGCTGCAATCTAAGACAGCGCTGTACTGGGGACAGCCGTGACACTCGGCTGTCCCGCTGGGTGGCTCAAAGAGAGATCGGCTCTTATAGACTGATGTCTATGAGAGCCGATCGCTGGGATCGGCTGGTAGGAGGAGGGAGGGTATTAAATAAAATATAAAAAAGGCAAACTTTACTAAAAAAAAAAAAGCAAATAAATATTTACAAATAAATAAACAAAAACTGCAGCACCAACAGAGCCCACCAACAGAGAGCTCTGTTGGTGGGCAGAAAAGGGGGGTGGGAATCACTTGTGTCATTGTGTGCTGAGTTGTACGGCCCTGCAGCGAGCCCTTAAAGCTGCAGTGACCTAATTTGTAAAAAATAGCCTGGTCAATGGGGGGGGGGGGGGGTGGTAAAGCCTGTGGTCCTTAAAGGGGAACTTCAGCCTAAACAAACATACTGTCATCAAGTTACATTAGTTATGTTAATTAGAATAGATAGGTAATATAATCTCTTACCCACCCTGTTTTAAAAGAACAGGCAAATGTTTGTGATTCATGGGGGCTGCCATCTTTGTCATGGGGGCAGCCATCTTTTTGGTTGAAAGGAGGTGACAAGGAGCAGGAGACACAGTTCCAACTATCCTGTGACCTGATAACCCCTCCCAGCTGCACACGGTAGGCTTCAAATGTCAAATACAAAATGTAAAAAAAAAAAAAAATTGCACCAAAACAGCAGAAAGAGAACAACAACATCAGAAATCCCATCATGCTTTGCACAGCATCAGGGGAAAAAAGCCCGGGCAGTTTTCTTCTGTGCAGCTAAAAATGAAGCTTGTATAAGAGAAACAAAGTTCTGATGCTGTGAAACGGTTAAAGAAACACCAGGCCTTTTTAGTGCTGCTGAGTCGATTTTTAGTCCGGAGGTTCACTTTAAGTGGTTAAGGAGTTTCAGCACCTTTCTGATCATTGATTTGCTCAATTACTTATTAAAAAAAATAGCTGGGAGTCATCTACAATAAGGTTTGTTGCAATTCTTCCGGTTCATATTAACAAATGGGGGGCTTGTTCATATACTGTATTTCAAAGTTTCAGGTAACATTTACAGAAGGAGAAGCTTCTATAAACAGTTTGTGTAGCAGACTTCTTAATGGTACCGGCAGGCCCGGATTTACCTCACAGGAGCCTATAGGCACAGATGTCCTGGCACCATAGACCCCGCCCTCCATGAACCTACTAACCCCTGCAGAACCACAAGTGTGCTGGCTAGCCTAGCTGTCATTTCTCCCTTACTTCCCTTGCCCATCATAGGCAACTACAGGTGTACCTTAGCATAGGTAGCCTGAGGTACTCTCAGTATTAAGTAGCTAGAGGTGCTCCCGACTTAAGGGAGATCTCATCAGTGAAATGCTGAAAGCTGGGTGAGTAAGCTTTCATCTACAATCTGCTCAGGACTTTGCATAGTCAAGGAGAGAGGAGGAGGCACTAGGAGGGAGAGGAGTGAGCCGCCTTTTATCATCGGGCGCCTGTAGGCACTTGCCTACAATGCCTTATGGTAAATCCGGCCCTGGGTACCGGCCCTTGTCCTGTTCAAGCCCCTTACTGAGGGGACGAGATGGAAAGAGCACTTGGTTTTCCTAAACATGAAGTTATTATTCTCAGCCCGGAGAGGACACGGATCACTGACCGGGGAAAAGACGGCAATTAAGTTAATATTTTTGAACCATTACATTTTACTTAAATGCGTTATAGACAAAACAAACACTATAAGGTCATTCAGCACCATGTCAACGTAAAGATCTATAGTAGGTTAATGATTAACACACTTCTACGTTGCTTCATGAAACAAAATAGTAAACAGCGATACATAGAAGTATCCTTCTAGGTACATACTAAAGATTCCTTAGTATGTTGAGGAACAGGAAAGCATGTGTATTATGTATATTATGATGTTCTTCAGTTTGGATATTTGTTTTTATTATATTTATTTTTCCAAGTCCCTGAAGCAATAAAAAATTATCCTGAGTTTTCTCATAAGTGTTTCAGTGTTTCTCATCTTATCTACAAAAATGTAGTTTCGACACCTAGCTAGTTGCATTTCAGAATCAAGGTAATTTGAGTCTAAGTATTCTGTCTGAGCACTATTTTACTTGCTGGGGGTTGAAAAGGTATTTTTAATGACCTTTTCTCCTAATTATTGTCTCAGGAGATCATTTTTCATCTTCTGCTTAAAGCAAATCTGATGTGAAAATAGAGTTATGATATAATGAATTGCATGTATAGTACAGCTAAGAAATTAAACATTAGCAGCACAGGTGTTGTTTCCAAAACAGGAAGAGTTAAGGGCCGGTTCACACTTGCGGTTCTCTGCCAAACGGACCGGATGACCTGACCGTACGGTTCTGATCCGGATCCGATCCGGATCCGGTCAGTTTGCATCAGGTGTTCATCAGGATGCGATCCGGATCCGTTTGGCAAAAGATAGTAGAAAAGGAATAAAAATGTTGGGGTCTGGGAGGTCAACAGAAGGTGGACCTGTGGAATCAGGCCCTCCACTGTTTAGCACTCACCTCCACCTCCGACATACTGCCAACATCTCCAGCACGTTTAAAATCACTGCTGCTCCACTCCAAAATGCTTGCCCATGTGTCCCCATCCAAAATTGCCGCTACAATACGCATAGGAAGTGGGGTAGAACATCCGGATTTTTAGCCAGTGTGTTGTGCGCTCTCCGGTTCTCATAGCTTTGTATTGGCCGGATGGTGCAGTCCGGCTCCGCCCCGGATACGGCTGCCGGAGGAGCAAAAAACAGCGCATGTTGGAACGGACGCCGGAGTCCGGATCCGGCCCGGATCCGGTCCGGCTCCGGTCCGGCAGAACGGACGCATGTGAACGGACGCATAGGCTTTCATTGCTATGCCGTGCGTCCGTTCCGTCCGTTCTGCAAGCGGTCCGGCTCCGGCACGGCGATTCCGGACGGCCACCGCTAATGTGAACCGGGCCTAAGAAACTTCAGTTGTTATCTATACAAAAGAGCTGATCTGAGCTCCACGACCAAAAAAGTCATGGACTGCTCTGTCTTTTGAAGTACTTATCTCAAATGTCTCTCATTGTTTCTTGTTTGTTTATGGTATTCTGCAGAGGAAAGTTCAAAAAGTCATAAGCTCTGCTCTGTGAAATCATTTAGAATGCTGAGTAGTGTGTAAACTGCATATATTAGAGAATGATGCAATGTTATAAAAAAAAAGCTATATAAAAATATGAGAATCTTTTCTTTGCTACGAATGATTTATTAATTATCTGTACTATGCATACAATTCATTATATCATAAGTTTTTTTCACTTCATTGTCACTTAAAAATAACTTTTGAGTGCTCTGCAATTAAAAAAGTACCAAAAGTTATGTGGAAAAAGCATTGTCAAAATTATTCTAAGTATTTTCTTGCTTTCTGATGGTCTAAAAGATATTTTATTGATAAGGTGTAAAATATCACCTAGGAAAAGGTCTTAAAGTGGATCCGAGATGAACTTTTACTCCTTGCATAATTGTGTTCCTTACATATAGTTTGTAGGGCATTCCTCAAGCCAAATACTTGTTTTGTTTTGTTTTAATACTCTAATTTCCTATAAACTAATCAAGCCACACCCACAGCTTCTCCAGAGTGCCTTGGCGCTTGCAAGGGATTGTGGGATTTCAGTCTGGGCAGGTGAAAAAGGTGTTACTAGCTATAGATTTCAGAGGCAGAGTTTTCACAATCTGAGAGCTGCAGTGCAGATACAGATCAGTTGCCTGTGTAATGGAGGAGATAAGAGTGGAGTTTTCACAGAATATGCAGATTAGCATGCCTAGATACAGATAAGCTTGCCTGTGTGTGTAATTGTGTAATAGTGTCAAGCAGAAAACATGTCTGCTCCCATTGTATCACAGGAAAAAATATTAATATACTGTTGAAGCGGTTTGAAGATAGATTTGCTGTGTAAACTATCTAAACTTTAGATAAGATATATAGACAAGTCACTTGTTATATTTAGTTTTTCATCTCGGATCCGCTTTAATGATATAAAAATAAGTAATGCTAAAAACAGCGCCCTCTACTGTTTAAACTTCCTGCCGGGCAGGAAGAAGTGAAGACCCGGAGACCAGCGCGGAGACGGAGCAGCGGTGACCGGGGTGAGTGGCGCCAGCAGAGCAAGTAATGTATTGCCGCTCTATCGCATCGGTCGTCGGGCACTCGAACTCCACTAGCGACCTATCCTACCCGCGGGCAATCGACGGTAATTTTCCGCACTGAGCGATCGACGGGATCTGACGAAATAGATCGAAATTCGGCGTGTAGCGGGAACGATGTGACAGCAGATTCGATCCCAGTGATCGAATCTGCTGTCGATCTGGTGGGAATCGGCCTAGTGTATGGCCAGCTTTATACTCTCAAATTACAGAGGAGGGAAAGTGAGAAACCTGAAATATATGAAGGCACTGAGTTCCCTTGTCATTCAATATTCTACAGTACAATAGCTTGTTTACTACTACTAGTTTAGGTGAAGGGAAGTCCTAGGTTAGATAATAAACATCAGTCTAGGTGAGTTTTCAGGGTTTACCTGAACGTATCAATGGTTTGGTGGTGACAAATACATTGTAGAAGGAAATCTGAGTAAGAGGTTATAAGTTAGTGAAAAGTTCTGTGCACTAGAATGTGAAGAGGTGATAAGTATGACATACAAACAGTTCTTCAATCTGTTGCTGGCACTTGCATCAGTGTGTAAGTACAATTTTTAAAAAAAAGTCCTCAGCAGGGGCGTACCTAGAAACCATGGCAAGGTTCTGGTTAAGGACCTCCCCATAAGAAAAAAATATTAAGCACATTTGTTCCCCTCTACACCTCCCTCCCACCCCACACACACTCGAAAAGGGTCATCACGATTACATGAAACTCCACTTAATTTTTTGCACTTATGCATTGCTTAATTGCGATTACATTACGTACAGCATACTATGTTTGTGAATTGTAATTAAGCCTGCAATTACGCAATTACACATCATTTCGTGTTCAGTGCGTAAAAGCATTTGCATCTATTTGCTAGTGTACTGTGCACATGCGGCTATTTGTTAAATATGTGAAAAATGCGATCTTATGCATAAAAAAAATTATCACCCATCAGCCAGTGTACTGCACATGAAAATCAGTTTGAATATGTAAAAGTTAGTGTCTGAAATTACGCAAACAGAATTACGCGACATTCACGTAAATTACACCTATATATGTAATTACGTCTAGCGAATTTACACGAAAAAAATGTCATGCAAATTACGCTTGCATGCGTAATTACGATTAACAATTATGCTTCCATGCAAATTTTTTTACATTTAATCTGTAAATTTCACTTTACAATTATGATGCGTAATTGCGACTTATGATCCGTAATTACGCATAGGCATAATTTCTGCCCACCACTACACACACAGACCAATCTTAGATAACTGAGGGGGGCCCCCAGCATGAGTGTCAGGGTTCTTGTGAACTGTCGGACTCTGTTATTCCCGTCACTGGTATCAAGGAGCGAGCAGCCCCGGGGGTGGGGCAGGGGTTTTGCTAGGACCCAAAGAGATCCGGGGCACTTTTGTGCACTCCAGCCAGACAATGGGTGTGGCCATGCATCAGAATGTGGGTGTGGTCGTGGGTTGAGCCAAATTTACATGAACTTAACAGTGGTCTAAGTAGGCCTGCCCAGCAAAATGTTAGATGAAGCCCTCTTCTCCATTAACCTCCTTAGCGGTAACCCCGTGTGTGACACGGGATAAGCCGCCGGAGGGTGCCGCTCAGGCCCTGCTGGGCCGATTTACATAATTTTTTTTTTGCTGGACGCAGCTAGCACTTTGCTAGCTGCGCCAGCACCCCGATCGCCGCCGCCCCGCGCCCGTTCGCCGCTATCCGGTGCGGCGTGCGCCCCCCCCCCCCCAGAACCCGTGCGCTGCCTGGCCAATCAGTGCCAGGCAGTGCCGAGGGGTGGATCGGGACTCCCAATGACGTCCCGACGTCCCTGACGTCGGTGACGTCATCCCGCCCCGTCGCCATGGCGACGGGGGAAGCCCTCCAGGAAATCCCGTTCCTTGAACGGGATTTCCTGATCGGAGATCGCCGACGGCGATCGAAGAGGGTGGGGGGATGCCGCTGAGCAGCGGCTATCATGTAGCGAGCCCTGGGCTCGCTACATGATTTAAACAAAAAAATTTTTTTTAAAAACTGCTGCGCTTCCCCCTGGCAGGATTTTTCATACCACCAAGGAGGTTAATACAAAAAAAAAAGCAGCATATAACATAACTAGGCAGAGTTACCTGGTTTCTATGCTGGCTGGTCTGGCTTTCTGCTGGGTAGGCTAGTTTGCTGCCAGGTTATCTGGCAGTCCCCTCATAGCATTCCCTGGCTGTCTAGTGGACCCCCCTCCCATGCTCCAGTGGGCCTCCTATTCAGGCACCACAAGTCCCAGCATGCCCAATAGAAGAACCACAGCTCCCTGCATGCCCCTTAAAAGCATCATGGTGCCCAGCATGGCACTACAGCTCCCAGCATTCCTGCCATTGAGGCAACACTGCCTGGGGGACATCCGGGGCACCCCAGAATAGAACCGGGGCATGTGCCACTGATCTTTGGGGCTAGCAATGCCCCTGGGTGGGGTCTAAGCTAGCACGGCTCTTCACCAGCACACCCCGCAAGGAATGATCGTCCGTCAGCCCTAGTGGCTACTTTGCTGCCTGGTGTTTGCCAGGTCACGACGCCTAGGACTACCACACCAGTGACAGGAAGAACAGAGGGCACATGGCAGGATAGGAGGGGTATTCAGCAGTTCAGACCATAGAGCTATAGAACCAGGGCAGGCTGGCTGGACAGGAAGGCCTAACCTCTAGGGATCCCAGGAAGGGCACTGACAGGTGGAGTTCCCAGGAGGGGAACAGACAGACAGAATAAACCGGAAAAGGGAACTCACTGAGGGGCTCCTAGGAGGGGAACAGGTGGAGTTCCTAGGAGGGGAACAGACAGACAGAATAAACCGGAAAAGGGAACTGACTGAGGGGCTCCTAGGAGGGGAACAGGTGGAGTTCCTAGGAGGGGAACAGACAGACAGAATAAACCGGAAAAGGGAACTCACTGAGGGGCTCCTAGGAGGGGAACAGGTGGAGTTCCTAGGAGGGGAACAGACAGACAGAATAAACCGGAAAAGGGAACTGACTGAGGGGCTCCTAGGAGGGGAACAGGTGGAGTTCCTAGGAGGGGAACAGACAGACAGAATAAACCGGAAAAGGGAACTCACTGAGGGGCTCCTAGGAGGGGAACAGGTGGAGTTCCTAGGAGGGGAACAGACAGACAGAATAAACCGGAAAAGGGAACTGACTGAGGGGCTCCCAGGAGGGGAGCTGGCAGGCAGGGAAAGCCTGGGAAGTGCAGCTGACAGAGGAGCTCTCAGGAGGGCAGCGGATAGGCAGGGGGAATCCCGGGTAAGGAGCTGACAGCAACGGATGCCAGGAGGATACTGACTGACAGGGTAAGTCCCAGAGATACTGGCAGTCTAGCGTAACCTGGAGGAAGGAAGCTCACAGGCTAGAAACCCCAGAGGGGAGCGGACAGGTTGTAAAAAAAACCCAGGAAGGGAGCTAACTGTAGAGGCTCCCAGGAGGAAAGCAGGCAGCTAGAGGAATCCCCAGCAAGCTGCAGAGGACTGGAGAGTTCCCAGAGGGGTACTGGCAGGCAAGGGGAACCCCTAGGATACTGTACAGGAGAGTATCTGGAGGGAACTTGTAGGAAGAGGGAAACCCCGGGATGTTGCAGACCAGTGGAGAGTTCCCGGAGGGGTACTGGCAGGCAAGGGGAATCCCCAGGATGCTGCAGATGACTGGAGAGTACCTGGAGGGAACTTGCAGGCAGAGGGAAACCCCGGGATGCTAAAGACAACTGGAGAGTTCCTGAAGGGGTACTGGCAGGCAAGGGGAATCCCCAGGATGCTGCAGGTGACTGGAGGGAACTTGTAAGCAGAGGGAAACCCCAGGATTCTGCAGGCGATTGGAGAGTTCCCGGAGGGGAACAGGCAGGCTGGGAAACCCTGGGAAGCTGTTGATGACTGGAGGAGTTCCCAGGAGGGAAGCTCACAGGCAGTAGGTATCCCCAGGATGCTTAGGGTGAATTGAGGAAGTTCCTAGAGAGGAACTAGAAGGCTGGTGAAAGCCCGGGAGTGCGGACAGGGAGGTGAGGCTGGAGACTGAGAGGAAGTGCAGGGATCCAGGGAAGTGACTGCAGGGAGACGGACAGGAAACCAGGGATGAATGGCAGACACGTGACTGACAGGGAGTGCAGCGATCCAGGGAAGTGACTGCAGGGAGACGGACAGGAAACCAGGGATGAATGGCAGACAGGTGACTGACAGGGAGTGCAGCGATCCAGGGAAGTGACTGCAGGGAGACGGACAGGAAACCAGGGATGAATGGCAGACAGGTGACTGACAGGGAGTGCAGCGATCCAGGGAAGTGACTGCAGGGAGACGGACAGGAAACCAGGGATGAATGGCAGACAGGTGACTGACAGGGAGTGCAGCGATCCAGGGAAGTGACTGCAGGGAGACGGACAGGAAACCAGGGATGAATGGCAGACAAGTGACTGACAGGGAGTGCAGGGATCCAGGGAAGTGACTGCAGGGAGACGGACAGGAAACCAGGGATGAATGGCAGACAGGTGACTGCCTGTGTACTGTATATGTGCAAGCTCTGCTGGTGAGCTTTCAGAACAGGGTGGGGAAGCACTGCTGCAAAGCACACAAGAAAGAATTTGGAGCCCAACAAAGGTCATTTTGAGCACCTTGTGGTACCTGCCCTCAGGCAATGATCTTGGCTTACAAATGCTGACAGCTTAAGCTTAAAAATCGATTTGAAGCTGATGTCACGTGACCCTTGGATGCTGTTTCTGAAAATAAAAGTATGTCTCTGTGGAGAGTGGACCTTAGTTGACTTGACTAGTTGGAAATGGAAACCCAATTAGCAGAACTTGCCCATCACAGCCATGGGTTTGCTATAGAGAAAATAAATAAAGGCTATAATTCCAAGTATGGTACTTTCTCATTTACTTAAAGAAAATGCTAATTGTTTTTGGAAAGTAGACATCATTTATGTAAGATTGGAACAGGTTTTTTCAGACATTTATTTGGAAGAAGTGCCTGGAGTTCTAGTTTTTATCGGAAACAATAAATTTGAGCGTCCGCGAACCAAGGAAGTTTGAGGGCCACCATAGGCAGCCATACAAAAATGGCTATGGGGGGCACCTGCATGCACCCATTATTTGTAGTCATTTTTTGCCGTTGTGCTGTGGGTGCCCAAATTTCCCCCATAACCGCTATTTATACGGGCGCTTATTCAGGCAGATTGGCAGCTTAGTTAAAGTTTAGGCATCCAGGGGCCGGTTAAGGTTAAGCTTTGGTAGAGAGAGGGTTCGGTGTGAGAATAGAGTTAGGTTTAGCTGTAGTAACTTATCAGTATTTATTCCTAATATTTTACTCATCATTACATCATTACCACTGCAAGAGTAGAATATCAGTAAATTTGCCAATATTCTAGTATGGGTTATTTCTGGGCACCAAATTGGGATAATCGGAAATGATGAGATCAAAATTCCAATCTTCGCCATTGCCGACTCCAATTTTTATGAAGTTCTTTTTTGTCATTTTTTTGCATTCTCTGATTGACTAAATATTTCCGAGTTGACTCAGAAGTATTGGACCAATCAGAGAATGCAGAATGTTACTGCGGTAATCAGAATACCATGGACATTTCAGACCAATCGCAAGACTCAGGAATACTCAGCAGTATCTGAGTCTTATGATTGGTCTAAAATTACAGCAGTATATCCATATTTAAAAAAGTCTGCAGTCTCTGGTTGGTCCAATGCTTCTCAGTTCTGTGATTGGGCTAAAATAATCAAGTTGCGGTAAATTGGATTTCCGTGAAAATTGGATTTCTGAGTTCCGATTTCCTATCAGGAATGATGATTTCCGATTGAAAATGCAGAAATTTAAATTCCACGGAATCTGAATAGGCGTCCCTAAGCCTGAATTTCCAGGTGCCCTTTTTTCATGTACGCGTTTTTATCCTCTGTCTAGTTCAGCCAGCCAGTTACACATCAGGGAAACTAGATTGTTATGAAGCTCCATATGACGAGGAATGGTAAGCAGCTGCAATTCTATGTCAGAATCCTTTATAGGAAGTCCCAGCATCTGTACATATGGCAACAGTGGTTTACAATCCTGCAGCTCCCAGAAATAGGGTGACCTACTCCTGACCTCTAACCTCTGCTGATCTTGTGTAAAGTCACTTTTGTCTTACGTTGCCTATTATTATTGTCAATCATTATTTTACTTGAACATATTTTTCCTAAATTGATTTTCGTTCTACAGTTTTTAAACATTCTTATATTTAAACGTTAAGGTACAGTGATGTTAAATACCTTGAAAGCTAACTCTTCTCAAAAGTGATAATCCAGCTCTTAGAACTTAGGGTCTTTGCTGAAGATACTAACCCCTTTTTCTTTCCCCCCCCACCCCCGTCATCCCTGAAAAATGTATTACATTCACTTTAGAATGCTTAAAAAATAAACAAAATAAACTGTGTAAATAAATAAATAAAAAAACACAGATAGAATGTTCGCTAAACAGAGGACAACTTTTTGAAGTTTATCAACACTTCATATGTCATTTTGCTATCCAAATTTTATTTAGTATTCAGTCAATATATAATTCCATTTTTGTACATTTGTTACAGTTACAGTGATGATAAACATGAAAATGACTATGACGAGTCTGATGATGACAATATTAATTCTAATGATGATTGTTTACTAACATTAAATTGGTTGTTATTTTAGTAACTAAACATAATAATAATAATAATAATAATAATAATAATAATAATAATAATAATAAAGTGTATATTTTAATAACATAAGCAATTAATAATGATTAAATAATCATTAATAATATTTTGTATATACCATTTTCTATATAAAATGGTATATATGTTTGTTTCTTAATCTGTACAGCTCCATGGAATGTGTGGGTGTTTCATGAGTCAATCAAAATAATAATTATTGTTGTTACTTTTATAATTATCATTAATGTGAAAATCGATGCCAGTGATTATAAAATAAAATTTTACATGCTTACAGAAAAATATGGACGCATTTTGCCTTGCTGAAAAAGCAGCAATATATATTATTATATAGTGTCATTGCTATTATTGCTATTATCATCATTTATTTTAACTTTGAAAAAGTAACATATGGACTAATGCTGATTATGAAATACCACTGGGATAAGTTAACAACTTCAGTGGAGGAAAAAGTAAAAAAAAAAAACTTACAGTGACTTCATTATTAGATTGTCACAGCTAAGTTTTTGTCTGGGTGTGTGTGATGTTTCAGCCAGTATATTATATACCTTTTTTGTTTACAGTCACTGGGAAATAAGGCCGAGAATAATGCTAACATAGGATGGGGGGGGGGGAGGGGAGGAAAGTAGCTTTAATTTTCTAAATGCCGCTGTTTTGTAAGGCTGTGTCATGCATCTCAGTTCAAACATGCTTCTCCTCTTTATTATTCATGGGCCCTTTTTCTCAGTCAGTCGTGTTGAATAATAAAACAGCCCGGGATCAAATGGACCAATTCTCCACGCCTGACACCAACTGCTACTGTTCTCTGGCTCTGCCAAGCGTTGCCTCTGATAATGAGCAGGATTTGGTTAAACAGTAAATTAATGAATAATGAAATATCCAGGTTGATCAGTTAGAGAGCACGCTTGCTTTGCCCCCGGCTAAACGCTGGGGGCTGGAATTACTCTCAAACGGCACTTGCCTGTCTGCTGGGCTGGATAACTATTTTACAGACCATTGCTTGACAGAATGTTAGGATGGGAGGAGGGGGGGGGGCTGAAAATAGGAAATGAGCTGGACTAAAGATCATCAAGGTATATTGTGTACAAAACAAGACGAAGGAATAATCTCGTTTTCATCTCAAGGCAATTTCTTTCTATATTTGATAACAAATGCAGGAAATAAAATGCCCTTTTTCTGATTAAATTCTTAATTAAATTCTATAGGTAGGTATGCAATTTTTTTATTTTGATTTTTAATTACAACTATTGTTGTTTTGGTGTTTTCTACATATTTTAAATAAAATGTATTGTGATTGTTTTATTTTACATTTTAATTTATTTATACTTATTTACTTATTTTCATTTATTTACTTATTTACTTTTTTTAGGCTTTGTACCAAAAATATATTTAAAAAATAATAATTTTAGTTTTTTTTTAAATAGGATTCATATAAAAAAAAAATTAAATAACCGGCAAACTTTATACCTATGGAATCTACTCTAAGCTTAATCTGCATAATTTCCTTAGGCCTGGAACCCACTGCAAGTCGCAAATCGCTATCGCTAGCGTTTTGAATTAGCATTTTGTAAGCAATTTTTGTAAACGAAAACGCTCCCAAAGTGCTGCATGTGATTTTGCTTATTCGTAATCGCTACTGTGGAATTTGTTGCCATTATATTGGCTAAGCATTCAGGGAAATCGCTAGCGATCAAAAGCGATCCTTAAAGTGGTTTAAAACCCTGACATAATATTCAATGAAAACATGTTTACCTACTTTGTATATGCCATATGGTTATCATATTTGCATTTGTGCATAAGTATTATTATTCATTTAAAAGTTATAGGTTTCCAAAAGTACAGTTTTTTGCTTTTTCACTTGATACATTTAAGTAAACACAATATTACATTATCTGAAGTTCGGATGCGGCAGCATTTCACTGCACTGAACTGTCAAGCTCTGTGTGTAACCCTTCCAATGCTGATCTAGTAAAAGAAAAATGCTGGTTGCATATAATATGCTGTAAATAATGTTTTAGTGCAAAGATGAAATGCAGGGTTATATTCCACTTTAAACGCTCAGAAAAGTGCTCCAGTGGGTTCCAGCCCTAACTAATGTTTCATCATTCATTAACCTCCTTGCCGGTTTTCCCGACCTGAGCTCGGGGTAGAAAAAAGCAGCTGCCATCGGTGATCCCGAGCTCAGGTCGGGGTAGGCATTGCAGAGCTTTACCTGCAGTTGTGGAGTCCCGCGCGCGATCTCGCTGCGCAGCGGGACTCCAGCCTCTCTCCCCGGCAGTGTGGGGTCTTTCCCTGGCCGCCGGGATCCCCCATGTCCCCGCTATTCTTCCGGGGACCCGGCAGCCAGTTGGAGCAGCGCAGCCGTGGTGGTGGCAGCAGAGCGGTGGTGGCAGTGTGACGTCATGGGGGGCGGGGCTAACATTGAAAACGAACTTCTCTATATTAGAGAAATATAGAGAAGTTCGTTTATATGTATATTAGCGCCATCTTGTGGGCAAAGAGAAAACTGCAGCCCAGGAGCCCAGGAAGGTAATTTTTTTTTTATTTTGCTGCAGATCTCCCTGCCAGAATGATTTTTTTCAGGTTTTAGGGTCTGAAAGAGTGAAAAAAAATTGCACCGCTTTTAGACCCTAAAATCTGGAAAGAATCAGACCGCCAAGGAGGTTAATATGCAGATATAACTGTGCATTTATTGACATTTAGGCGCAGATAGAGTAAAAAATACCTATTGTATATATCATTTGTAGTGATGCTCATCATGGCCATGATTCATGAGCATTTTTTCCCTATCCGACATCGTGATCCGAATTCATGATCGCCTCTCGATCACGGATTCAGTTTTGTATGCACCCGTGATCGTGGTCCAATTCCAGCTCGTGATCATGGATTTAGCCGTAATCACAGCCGATTAAAACCGCCAAAACCTACCGACTTTAGCGGTTAATAGCAAAGCCCCCTTACATGATATAAACTAAAACAAAGAAATAGAGTAATACGATATTTAAACCAAGATCCATGTCTATGGGCGAACACACCAATATAACACAACATAAGGGTCCATGACATAACAAAATGCCAATAAATCCAGCCCCAGATACAATAATTAATGTTTATTAAGGAAATTGCAATAAAAACAATTAAAAGCTATAAAATAGGTACACCGGGTGCAGGAATAATCACCAATAGACTTCCTGATACTATATCCAATCCCTATTTGGGTGAAGCAATGCAAAATAGGATCAACATATACAAGCAATAGGTAACTAACACAGTACAGGACAATACCACACACTAGCTTGTCCGGGTAAACCCAATAATATAAATGGTGGTATATGTGAGGATATCAAACTGTGCACTTACCTGGGGGGGGGGAAAGAGACGCTGCGCCTGTCTCACACGTATCGGACCCGTTATAGTTTTTGGAAAATTCAATTTTAAAGTTTCAAAGGAAAAAAGTATACATTGAAATGCGGTAAATGACAGTTAATGTATTTACCGCATTTACATTTATACTTTTTTCCTTTTAAACTTCCTTTGAAATTTTAAAATTAATTTTCTCAAAAAACTATAAGGTCTTTTTGAAAAATGTTCCCCTTGTTCCTACTGTTCTACTTAACATATCTGGCAAATTTGGTGATTCTAGCAAGTAAAGGGGCTTTGCTATTAACCGGTAAAGTCGGCGGGTTTTGGCGGTTTTTAATCACGAATACTTTTTTCATTTGAAAGTTTAAAATCATTTTTCTCAAAAACTATAAGGTCTTTTTTTTTGTTGTGTCATGGTTAATGTGCATATATTCAGCAGTGATGCACTGGGAGACATCTCAAGCTCACTCCAACCTGAATTATCGCAAATTCTTTCTGTTTTAAGAAAGCAAACTTTTGGGTTTTTTTGAAAAAAATGTTTACGTTGTAGCCACTGATTACCTTTATAATCCATGCAATTTTGGTGATTGTAGCATGTATGGGAGTTTTGCTATTAACGTAAGGTAAAATCCGTGATCACGGATTCTACATGTAATCACGGCGAAAATCGAATCAAATCCAGAGCTCCGATTCAAATCTGGATCACGATCACGGCCTATCCGGATTTCGATTCTGCCGTGGCTGGATTTACTCGAATTTTTGATTGGGGGGGTATCCGAGCAACACTGATCATTTGATATATTTTTTCTTCCTTACACAAATCCCGCCTCATTGTTACTCAACATTTTTGGTTTGATCTGGTGAAGGTGTATATTATGGGATGCCATGCTCAGAATTTGTATGTGCATATGCATTTTTCCACTGATCTTATTTTTTGTTTGTTTTAAGTCAGATACTATGTCCTCAATTCACTAAGCTTTATCAAACACTTTATCAAACGTTTGATAATTTACCTCATGGGTAAAATCTAATTTTACATTCACTAAGGTGTTATAGATTTACTGAACGTTTTATCGATAAAACATACGATAAATATATAACACCTTAGTGAATTCAAAATTAGATTGTACCCATGAGGTAAATTATCAAAAGTTTGAAAAAGTGTTTGATAAAGCTTAGTGAATTGAGACCTATATGGTCTCATTTTAAGAAAACCACGGGAATAATTTCAAAAAAAACATGTTGCATTTCATATTAGGGATGAGCGAGAGCCTGTTTTTCTCGAACTTTGGGAGCTTCCTCAAATTTTCAAATTTTCATAAAGCTAATTTGCAAATTCCATTAAAGTCAATGGGCTGACTTTAATTATTATAATTATTTATTGTATTAATAATAATATTAATTATTGTTGGCCCATTGACTTTAAAGAGAATCTGCAACTGAAAAAAAACCCTCTGGGGCGTACTTTCCCCGGGAGAGGGAAGCCTCTGGATCCTAATGAGGCTTCCCCTGTTCTTCTCCATCCCTCCGTTTAAGCGCCGGGACCCCCAGAATTGTGGCAAAGTAAATACTTACCTACCCTGATCCTGCGCACTAGCGGCTCTTCGTTCTGGTAAAGCGGCAATAGCCGAACCCGATCGTATCTGCTCTACTGGGGCGATTCATTTGTATCTGGGCAGTAGAGCAGATACAATCAGTCTCGGCTATTTCCACCTTACCCAAACGAAGAGCCGCTAGGGCGCCTGAGCAGGATTGCGTTAGGTAGATATATCACCGCTTGTCAAGCTTGTCAGGGGAGGTTTTGGGGAGGTTTCAGGGGAGCCAGCGCTGGATTTCTCCAAGCTTCAGAGGTCGGTAAAGCCTCATTGGGACTCTGAGGCTTCCCCCTCCCAAGGTACGTATCCCCCAAAGGGTTTTTCTTTTGTTACAGGTTTTAAAGGAATTTGCAAATTAAACATTAACGCCCCTATACATGTTGGAAACACAACATTTGCTAGGTATGTTTAGGAGGACGGTGGCAACAAGGGAAAAAAGTTCCAAAAGACCTAACTGTAGTGTTGATGATTGGAAAGTTGAAATTATACCCAAATATCTAGTTTCAGATGCCAAAACACTCAAACTGAACATATGTGAAATTCATATGAAAATGAAGCAGAATCAATACCAGCCATTGTACAACTAGAAATTTGTAGCCCGGTGGTCAAGTTAGCTAGATCACTGCTGCGCTGAGGACTTGATAAGAAAGATTTTTATATTTTTAAAGGAGGAGTAAGAAATAGCGATTTTCTGCTGCTGAGCGGGGCTTATTCGACTCTGGTTATTCTACATTAGATCAGGCAGGGGAAAACTAACTCCAATTTTATTGATTAATTCATTTTTTTACACTTAAACAAACACTTTCAGCTATATTCTGTAAAGATTTAAATAGTTAAAATACCACTATGTTCATTGTCCATGCGTCTTAGGCTAGTTTCACATTAGAAACATGCGTTTTAGTTTCGGTGCGATCGGGTGTTCGCATCACACTGCACCACTAAAAAGAAGCTTCGTACAAGTTGATGCGCGGTAATCTAGGCTCACTATCACTCACTTCCTGTGGCGAGATACTAATTGCAAGGAAGTGTATTAAAAAAATATGCTTCCATGCATGTACATTGCAACGCTAATGCAAAAGATTTTAAGATATCTGCGGCGCCATTGACTTGCATGACTTCCAGCCAACGCATGTCACCGTGCATGTTGACCCGTAATGTGCTGATGCGATACTTCTGGCGCATCACATTGCACAGCATCAGGTATGAAATGTCCTATAGACTTTCATTGCTTAAGTGTTACTCTGTAGTAAAAATGGGTAACAGAATGCAATGAACGCATTTTGTTGTGAATGGGACCTCAAGCTAAATACGCACCTGATGATTGATTGGGGAACTTCACAGTGACGCATCCCGATGAACGGGGTTCCTCGATCCATTGTCCTGTCTGCAGGATCATGCGATGGCACTTAGTGCGGGAGTCATCGGGGATCGGATGAGATCCACCATAACAGTCATTATTGCCACAAAGCCCCCATTGCCTAGTCACCTGTATCCACGTACAAGACCGCGGAAAGGATCACTCATTGCTTTAAAAAAAATCTACATATGTCAAAAAAAATCATCAAGAAAATCACGTTGTGGGTATTGGCCATAAAGCAATTTACTTCTCTACTTTTTTAAGAAGACCACTCCATAGACTTCATACTGCTTTGAAGCCTGGGCTGATATTGGAAAGAGTCCTCCTCCAAGGACTTTCTTCCTGGCCTTACAGGTTTGCCAGTGTTGGTGTCCAATGTGGGATCATGAGATAAATGAAAATATACACACATACATATCTAAGAGACAAATCTCTAATTTTCTATTTCTGTGACTGAAGCCTGCTGTGAAGTCAATTTCTGGTTCTAGCTAGCTATCCTTTCTCAGGAAAACATTTTTGTCCACTGCCAAGGGGCTTTCAACCAACCAACGTGTGTCTAAAAACACTTGCTAAAATTTCAACTGAAATTTCTTTGAAAAAGTGTCTGAAGTATTTAAAAATATACAGTATTTACTTATAGTACTGCTGCCAGCACACGGTTTAATGATAGGAATGATGCTGTGGTGGTATGTCCAGAATTATGGGACATTAGGTTGCTCTCAAAGCTCTCAATCTCCACCCCATTTCACAGTAGGTATATGAAAACCCATTGGAGTGCCTCTTCAGTTATTTTAGTAATTTATAGTGATGACCTGCAGTTCGCCTCGGGAGACAGTTCGCAGCACACACGCACTGTTCACTGTGAACAGGTGACATGCCAAGAGCCATGCCTGGATGTGCAGAAGACGGCACCCAAAGGATCAGTAAGTTATTTCTTTCCTGCAAACTGACAAAGTTCTGCTCCCGTTATCCCCCTTACGAGTACCGATTTGTTTTAGACTTTTGGATGCCTAAATTCCGAATAACTGGAACTTTGCTGTATGGTAATTTTCCTGGATTCAGCATCAGAAACCCTTCCTATATTAAATGTTGCTGTATATTTGTATTTAGCCCCGCCCTCACAGTGATGCTTAAAGGAAATCTAAAGGAAAAAAAATCAGTTTAACTTAGCTGGGGCTTCTTGCAGTCCCCTGGATTCCCTTGCAAAGCTGGCCGGCCACGCAGCTCTTCGCAGTGTCCCCATTGTCGGGAGCAGTTTGTGCATGTGCATTACGCAAAAATCACTACTGTGCATGCACAGAGCGCTCCCAGCAGCAGGAGCGTGATTAAGGTGCCTGCTGCATGCGCAGTAGCATCCGATTGGCCGTGACTGGTCAGCCTTCAGGGGGTCGCTGGAGAATTGTGGAAGGACTTCATGGGGCTGCAAGAAGCCTCTGGTAAGGTAAACTATTTTTTCCTCTTTAAGTATCCCTTTAAACTAGGTTGTTTAGCTTGCTATGTGGAATTCTCCTGTCAGAGCAATCTGGGAGACCAAGCATTATGTTTATTGGCTTTGGAATCCTCAAAAACAAACATTCTGCACAGCTGCACCTGACAGGACTAAAGATGTCACCACCTGTGATACATTTTGGAATGTAAATCAAGAAGAGGAAAGATTTCACAATGGGCAAACTGACTGAATAATCTATAAATTAATATGGTAAAAAAAATTAAGCAATCATTTGATTCATTGTGTTATTTTTACTACAGTTTCTTTTACTGGACCACTACTGTGAAAAATTTTAAAATCTAAAATGCACATTTCTCCCAGAGTAAAATGCATTACAAATGACTTGTTTCCTATGTTGCTGTCACTTACAGTAAGGCAGTGGGGATCAACAGAAATGCCAATTTCTGCATTCAGGGCTTGATTCACAAAGCCGTGATAACTCTTTTCACGGTCGCGCTAGCGTTTTGCGCACGCTTTAACGTGCGTAATGGTTTTCGTGTGCAATTGTGAATTTTCACTCGAAAACGGTCGTGAAAATTCACGGTTGCGCACGAAATCCGTTACAGTGTTATAGCGTGCGCAAAACGTTAGCGCGACCGTGATAAGAGTTATCACGGCTTTGTGAATCAAGCCCTCAGAGATGTCCCTTTCTGATTTCAGATAAAACTGGAATTTCTGCGAAATGTGCTCTTTTTTGTCCTATTTTTGTCACTAAGGTTGGTTAACCTCCTTGCCGGTTATCCCGAGCTCAGCTCGGGGTAACCTGCGCAGGAGGATTTCTCCGGCCCCGCTGGGCCGATTTTCACAATTTTTTTTATTGCACGCAGCTAGCACTTTGCGTGCATATCCCGATCAACGCCGATTCGCCGCTACCCGCTGCGCTGCACCGCCCCCCCTCCAGACCCCTTGCGCAGCCTGGCCACTCAGTGCCAGGCAGCGCTGAGGGGTGGATCGGGATTCCCTCTGATGTTCCGATGTCCATGACGTCGGTGACGTCATCCCGCCCCGTCGCCATGGCGACAGGGAAGCCCTGCAGGAAATCCCGTTCTGAACAGGATTTCCTGCTTGCAAAGATCGCCGGCGGCGATCGAAGTGTATAGGAAGATGCTGCTTGTCAGCGGCTATCATGTAGCTAGCGCTAAGCTAGCTACATGAATTAAAAAAATAAATAAATAATTAAAAAAAGTGCTGCGCCGACCCTTGCCGTCAGAATTGGAATGGCAAGGGGGTTAATTAAAAGATTTTTTTCGAATGTACTCTATTATGCGTAATCCGCATTTATGATTAGCAACTGCAGTACACTTCTGAATTCTTTCCTTGGCATTATTATCCTCTGTAATAAAACCCTACTGTCGCTGCGTCCAGTAGCTGTCCCTGTGTCCCTGGTTTTTTGCTACTGCGCATGTGCACAGTAACGGACAGCTGGGCGGGACCAGGGAGCGAGGTGGGTGGGCGAGCGAGGTGGGCAAGTGCGTGCGCGTGGCGGTTTGCTAGCGTGGGCGCTCTGGGTGCGCGGCAGTTGCGTCACGTTGGAAAAAAAAGACCTAGAGCTAGAGTGACCAGATTTTTGTGGGTCCAACCTGGGACGGGGAGGGGGGGTGGGGGGGGGGACTGGGGTAGGGGGTGTGGGGAGGACTGAGGAGCGCGCAGCAACGAAGACTGGGGGGGGCTGCGCCGCGGCGAACAATGGGCGTGGCCATGACATTGTATGGGCGGAGCTAACGTAATGATGCAACAGCGAGGCATAAGACAAACGAGACTTTGCATCATGGGTGTGCAGAAACTGTGTGATGCTAATAGTATACCGTAACCACAAAGCAGCAAACATAGCCATCTATGACCATTAAATAATAAATGCAGTAACAGTTACCCCGGACAGCAGAAAATAAACGCAATGGGCAACATGTCAGCACAAAATAAATGCAATGCGGGCAACATGTCAGTATAAAATAAATGCAATGGGGGCAACATGTCAGTACAAAATAAACGCAATGCGGGCAAACATGTCAGTATAAAATAAATGCAATGCGGGCAACCTGTCAGTACAAAATAAACGCAATGCGGGCAAACATTTCACCAGAAAATTAACGCAATGCGGGCAAACATTTCACTAGAAAATAAACGCAATGCGGGCAAACATTTCACCAGAAAAGAAACGCAATGCGGGCAAACATGTCAGTACAAAATAAACGCAATGCGGCCAACATGTCAGTACAAAATAAACGCAACGCGGGCAAACATTTCACCAGAAAATTAACGCAATGCGGGCAAACATTTCACTAGAAAATAAACGCAATGCGGGCAAACATTTCACCAGAAAAAAAACGCAATGCGGGCAAACATTTCACCAGAAAAGAAACGCAATGCGGGCAAACATTTCACCAGAAAAGAAACGCAATGTGGGCAAACATTTCACCTGGAAAAGAAACGCAATGCGGGCAAACATTTCACCAGAAAAGAAACGCAATGCGGGCAAACATTTCACCTGGAAAAAAAAACGCAATGCGGGCAAACATTTCACCTGGAAAAGAAACGCAATGCGGGCAAACATTTCACCTGGAAAAAAAAACGCAATGCGGACAAACATTTCACCTGGAAAATAAACGCAATGCGGGCAAACATTTCACCTGGAAAAAAGAAACGCAAAGCGGGCAAACATTTTACCTGGAAAAGAAACGCAATGCGGGCAAACACTTCACCTGGAAAAAAAAACGCAATGCGGGCAAACATTTCACCAGAAAAGAAACGCAATGCGGGCAAACATTTCACCTGGAAAAAAAAACGCAATGCGTGCAAACATTTCACCTGGAAAAGAAACGCAATGCGGGCAAACATTTCACCAGAAAAGAAACGCAATGCGGGCAAACATTTCACCAGAAAAGAAACGCAATGCGGGCAAACATTTCACCTGGAAAAGAAAGCATTTACTCACCTGGCAGAAGTCTCCGGCCTCTGGCGCGCTGCTCCCGGGACCATCTTGCTGCTGATCTTCTCTCCCGCGCTGACAGGGCTACGGCAAGATGGCGCCCGAAGCCCTGTACTGGAGACACAAATAGTCTCCAGTACAGGGCTCCGGCAGCCATCTTGCCGTAGCCCTGCTCGCCTGCCGGTGTCGGAACACCGGAAGACAGTTAGGCTGGAGCGGGGCTGCGGGCAATGAACTGGCACGGCGTCTATAGACGTCGCTGCCAGTTCATGAGTATAGAGTGGCCAGAGTCCCGAGGCCGGGACGTCCCGCAGCTGAAAGCGGGACGTTTCCCGGGACCTCATGCTGCCTGGGAAAGCGGACCCCGAATCCGGGACGCGTCCCGGGCAATCCGGGATGTCTGGTCACTCTACCTAGAGCCCATTTTTAAACGGGCTTAGGTCCGCTAGTTATTGAGTATTTATTTAGCGCCAACATCTTCCGAATGTACTTCCTAGTCTTGTGATTGGCCTTAAAGAGAACCCGAGGTGGGTTTGAAGAATATTATCTGCATACAGAGGTTGGATCTGCCTATACAACCCAGCCTCTGTTGCTATCCCAAACCCCCCTAAGGTCCCCCTGCACTCTGCAATCCCTCATAAATCACAGCCATGCTGCTGACAAACAGCTTGTCAGAGCTGGCTGTGTTTATCTCTATAGTGTCAGTCAGCTGCTCTCCCTGCCTCCTGCAGAACTCCAGTCCCCGCCTGCATCCCTTCCCTCCCTGCTGATTGGAGGGAAGGGACGGGGCAGGGACCGGAGCTATGCAGGAGGTGGGGGAGCAGCTGAGACTGACACTACAGATGTAAACACAGCCTCACAGCACGGCTGTGATTTATGAGGGATTGCAGAGTGCAGGGGGACCTTAGTGGGGTTTGGGATAGCAACATAGGCTGGGCTGTATAGGCAGATCCAGCCTCTGTATGCAGATAACATTCTTTAAACACACCTCGGGTTCTCTTTAAAGAGGAACAGTAACCAAGGATTGAACTTCATCCCAGTCAGTAGCTGACACCCCCTTTCCCTTGAGAAATCTTTTCCTTTTTATAAAACAGATCATCAGGGGGCTCTGTATGGCTGTTATTGTGGTGGAACCCCTCCCACAGTGTGATGTCAGCACCTAGGTGCTGACATCACACTGTGGGAGCCTTGTTGCATTGTGGGAAATAACAGCTGTTTCCAACTGCCAAAAAGCAGCATCTCCTCCAGCCATCACCCGGCAGGTCTAAAAATGTTGCCATGTGCTAAATTTAAGAATGTAAATCAGGGAGAGGAGAGATTTTACAATGAGCAAACACTGACTAAAAAGTCTATAAATAATTATTGTAAAATTTAGCACTCTTTTCATGACGTTATTTTCAATGCAGTTCCTCTTTAAAGCAGCAGGGATAATAATACTACCACACAAAAAAACAAAACAAAACAAACATTTATAAGTAGATAAATACATGTTCTACTTACATAACATATGTATTGTACTGTCCGTGTTTTGATTTCATTTTCCATCTTTACTGCCTCTGACTAAAGCCAACCCTGATGTAATTTCCTACCTTACTCTTTTCTTGGGAGGGAGGAGTGATAACAAGCTTCCCTCTCCCTGGCAATGTACCAGAAAGGAGCCAGGCAGACTGAGAGACGATTCATTACAGCAGAAACATTTATGATTACATTGGAATGCTTGCAATGCAGGGTCAAGATGTAGACTACATAATACACCAAGCAGGGGGTAACTGGAATTTGATTTTATGGCTGACAATCCCGCTTTAAAATTTTGGGTCTTGGTATTCCGCAGAATTCTGATTTACACGTACAATACTGATTCTCTAATTGACCCAATTTGTCCAAGTCTTGTGATTGGCCTAAAAATGATGAGTCCTGGTACTCAGTATTCTGTGGAGTTCTGACGCTCATCCCTAGTATGAAGTAAGAAGGTGACAAATCTGTCAGATTTTGGATTAGTTCATCTCCTCATGGGGGATTCTCAGTGTTGCCTTTATTCTTCACAAAAGCACTGCTAGGAAAGGATCTGTAACAATATGTAAGGCAGTCTAACTACTTGTTTGCGCACTCTTTTGGCAACTGAGCAACTGCACTCCAGTAAGTATTTTTGAAAATAAAGATATATTTGAGAACCCCCCATGATGAGATGGGCTAGTCCAAAAGTCATGTATAGTGCATCGAATTCTGGGAGAAATGCACGTTTATATGTATGCATTTTAAGTATTACATTATTTTTGCGATAGTGGTCCTTTAATACTTTCACGCTTTATCCTTCTCCTTTCCAGGACGCAAGAGTCTGGAGACAATTATGTCACACTATGTCCATTGAACCCAATGGCTACACCCCTGCACCTCCTGACTTCCATGCTTAGCTACTACATGCACCAGTGATGTGAGCAGCCCTGTACTATAAGCGAAGCCTCTGTAGCTTGCAATCAGCTGGCAGAAGTGTCTAGACACCTTAGTGAATGGATGTAGGTTAGTCAGTGGGATCCGTATTCCATTTCTCACACATCGTCCAGCCCGAGAACAAATTGTTAGCATATGGAGCGCATCTGAAGGTTCAAACGGCAGCCCGAGTGCTGTAGGAAGCCACATGAAACCATTACGCATTCAGAGGACACGATTACATCTGGATATCCGGCTGACTAAAACTAACTGCCTCTCAGAAACCACCTAGAACTGATATTTTAATTTAGGGGTGGATGCCGCTGAAGTGAATCACCCATCAGCTGTTTCTATTTTTACCTAGTTATCTTTGTTGAAAAAAGAGACGCGTCCATCAAGTTTAGACTCTTTAGCCTCACCTCACCTCAATCCAGAGGAAAGAAAAGCTACCTGGGTAACAAAAGCATCCAAGCCCTTTTTACATATAAGTGTAGAATTTGCCATAACTACTTCCTGCGGAATCCACATCTTATCCCCTTACAGTGAAGAAAGATTTACTAAGTAGCTCCAAAAATCTCTTTTCCCCCCTACGTAGTTCATCTCTTCTAGTCCATCATACAGACCTATGGATAAAAACTAAACTGGCCAAGCTTTTTTCATTGCCCCTGGGTGTATTTATACATTAAGCACTAGTGATAAGCTGAAATTCCGCATTTGGGTAATATCGCCCTTATGATGCAAAATCGTAAGTCATAATTTTCGGAAAATGCATAATTAATGTTTTAGTTATTTATAATATTGTGTCACAATTTTGTTCTAAATTGTAATTTTGTGTTGCTTGTAATTTTGAAATTTTCCTAATTATGTGAAATTACAAATGTTCCCATCATAAGAATATTTGTAATTATGAAAATGACACATATAATTGTAATGGTGCAAAATTTCAGCATAGTTTTTGTGATTACAGTTTTCTATTATGATTGTTATCGTAATTAGGAAATTACGTAAAATTTTGAGAAATCATAATTACTATCATCACTACCTCTAAGTCATCTCTATTCCAAGCTATATAAGCTGAGTTTTCCCCAAACTTTCTAGTTACGTGAGACCTTCTACCCCATTGATTGATTTAGTGGCCTGTTTCTGAAGGAAGATCTCTTTGTGGAAGTAGACAAGACAAGACAAATAACATTTATATTGCGTTTTTCTCCTGGCGGACTCAAAGCGACAGAGCTGCAGCCAAAAGGACGCGTTCTATAGGCAGTAGCAGTGTTAGGGAGACTTGCCTAAGGTCTCCTACTGCAGCAGTTAGGGAGACTTGCCTAAGGTCTCCCACTGAATAGGTGCTGACTTACTGAATAGAGGGAGCCGAGATTCGAACCCTGGTCTTAACCATTACACCATCCAGGGCAGCCACCAAGTACATGGTTTGTTTGTCCAGCGACAAACTAAAATCCCAAAATGCAGAGCATGACCTCTGACTTGAAGCCAATAGAGCGTGCAGCTTCTAAGGAAGAGGAGGGGACCTGATGCAGCACTGGAGCAGGTAAGTATTATATTACTCCACTGTGCTTACTCTGCAAGATGGGGAGGGTCCGAGGGAAGGGGAGGAGTTTGTGTGTGATTGGCCATGTGGGGAGGGAAGCCAGGGGGTTCCAGAGGCCCCATGACAACTTTGCTTGGGGCGGGGCCTGGAAATCATACACTGTTAGATCAGGTGAGCAATAAATATCTGACTGACAATTATACCCCCATGCACACATTTACGCATCACACCGATTTTTAGCAGTTACACAGTCTATACATCTTCCATGACGCTGTACAGAGTATATTGTCTTATCACCTAACTGTTCCTCAGAGGGGCTCACCGTCTAGTCCCTACCATAGCCATATGTCTATGTATGTGTCGTGTAGTGTATGTATCATAGTCTAGAGGCAAGTTAGCGGGGAGGCAATTAACTTATCTGTATGTTTTTGGGATGTGGGAGGAAACTGGAGTGCCTGGAGAAAACCCACCCAGACACATACAAACTCTATGCAGATAAGGCCCTGGCTGGGATTCGAACCAGGGACCAAGTGCTGCAAGGCAAGAGTGCTACGCCACCATGTTGTATTGATCTTGCAGCTACTGCTGTTAGCTTTGTACCACTCAGTGCACTACAAAGGTAAGGAAAAAAATCACAAATCGCTCTTCCCTGCGGCCTCCCTCTCCCACCCTTTACCAGTCTGAAAAACAAAAAACAACCTTTCCCAATTAATGGTCAATCAATATACCAATCAAATATGGACCAAGAAGGTGTTGATTTGCAGTACATTTTTACTAGATTTTTTGGACAAATCTGTATTGAAAATGTCCAGTACTACTGAAAAGAGGCCTTATTTGACCAAGACATATAGACATTAGAGGTGTAAAACATGCCTTTATTTTTGGACTATAAAGCATTGGAAACAATGGTAAATCATACTTCACTATTTTACAGTCTGCAGATGAATATGGATTTAACAAATACCAGCAGAACACCATTTTTACCTGAACACAGTCTGCCAACTGTAAAGCTTGGTGGTGAAGGAAAAGTGTCCTGGGACTGTTTTTAGTGCTTGAATTAGGTTGTTCATCTTATAATGACAATTTACAGATCTGTGTGCTTCAAAATTTATGTCAATAGTTTGGGGAGAGCCCTTACTTTGTTCAAGTCCTGTGCAAAAAGTTAGGTCTTTAAAAATATTTATGTTTTAAGTTTGATAGGGAAGGACCCAGACAATGCCCTAGACCTGGACTCTACCAAACACTTTTGGGATGAAAAATACCATCAGCTATGCTCCATCCTTCACCATGAATGCTTGACCCCATTGAAGCTCTTCTAGGTCAATGGTAAAAAAAAATCCTTGCAGCCATGTATGGAAAGTCCCCCCCCCAAAGATTGTTATAGGAGCAGATTGGGGGCAACACTAGCTGCATGTTAATCTCCATATTAACGCCTTTGGCTTTAAAATGAAACGCTCACTCATCTCATACTGTTGTGATGTCCGATGTCTACATAGATGATTACTAAATGCATTAATTAACAATAGCCATACTAAATGCATAATTAACTGACAAAATCTTGTTAATCTATATATTCCTATATATGTGTACATGTGTTGTATTTTTCTCTGCACTGTAGTATTCCCAAGCAGAATGGTGGAGTCGAAGGCATAAAAATAGAATCGCATTTTAAGCACCATGGAGGAGTGACCTTGTAGTTAAAACACTGAACTGTGAAGTGGATGACTCCCCTGGCCTTGGGCAAATCACTTTATCTCTCTTAATTTAAAGTACTTTTATATACTTGCATAGAAAGGCGCTTTCTTCCCCTTTCTTGCCCTTGCCATGTCCTTTCACCAAGTCTATTTTAGGCAGGCCTGAATATGATTATATTGTAATCACATCGCTGCATTTTTCTCCCCTCGCTTCCCGTGTCTTTGTTTACTCGCTCGTGATATTGACAGAGGAATGCCTAACGTGCATAAAATGCTTATAGAAAGATTCCTGGTGCCAAGAGTAGAATTTGAAAAAAAAAAAAACATAAGTTACAAATACAAATCTGTCTGAAAGGTTTGAAATATTTAATAGACGTATAAAAAAGGGCCAATGGTAATCTGTGTGTTATTATAATATCTGAGTGGGTGATATTTCTATCCGATCAATCAAAATCTTGGTGTATTATAATATGAGAAGGTGATGATGTTTCTATTTGACCAATCAAAATATTGGTGCATTATAAGGTCAGAGGTGATGATGCGTCTTCCCCTCTGACCTATTGGCAGGCTCTGATGAAGCCTGAGTTGGGCAAAACATTGTCAGTGGAGACAGTGGAGACAAGCTTCAAATTCAGCTTAAAGGAATACTTAAGTGAAAAAAAAATGATCTTTACTCACCCGGGGCATCCCTCAGCCCCCTGAAGCTGTATGGTGCCCTCGCAGCCTCGCTCCGATCGTCCTGTCCCCGCCGGCGGCTACTTCCGGGTTCGGCGACAGCCGCCGACAGGCTGGGAACGTGGGTGATTCTCCGGATGCGACACTCGCCGTCCTCCTGTTGTGTCCCGTTCAGCCGTGGTGAGCCCCTGTAACAGGCTCAGTGAAGTCAGTCAGGGTCTACTGTGCATTTGCAGTAGGTCTGCGCATGCGCAGAAGGCCCAGACTGGCTTCGACTGAGTCTGTTACCGGGGCTCACCACGGCTTAACGGGAGACAACAGGAGGATGGCGAGGGACACATCTGTGCTTATGGGGCTGGAGGAAGCCCCGTGTAAATAAAAATATGGCCTTATGACTCATCTCTGAGTCTCTTTAACCACTTAAGTACCAGTGGTCTCTGCCCCCTTAAGGACCAGAGACTTCTGGTACAATAACGACGGAATCTTGATGAATCGCTGCATATACCTGCCGCAACCGCCATCACCGCTGCATGTCGGGATCCTCAAGACATCCACTCTGTCGTCTCTATGACGGCAGAGTCATGTGAGCCGGTCAGGAGCTGCTTTCATTGGCTCATGACCGTGTCTATCAATGTAAGCTTATGGGAGTTGCTTACATTGATAGACATGGCCAGGAGCCAATGAAATTGTTCCTGACCGGCTCACAGGGCTCTGCCATCATAGAGACAGGCAGAGCAAGTGAGCTGTGATGGGACACGGCCGGGAAATCTACGCCCTGCCAGCCAGGTAACCACCAAAACAGGGCGTAGATTTCAATCACCCTGGTGCTTAAGTAGTTAGGAACTAGATAAAATGAGTGGCTACTGGTTAATCAACTATATGATCATCTCTGTTACCTTTGTAGCTCTAAAGCACATACAGCAAAGTCCCCGTTATCTAGAACTCAGGCAACTAGAAGTCTCAACTAACCGGCCTGCCAAAGGGGGTAACTGGGACTGTGTTTTGAGGGGTTTTGTTGGTGTTTGCAGGCGAGGGACATAGTGGCTGCCAGGGCTGGAGGATAACCCAAACGCTTTCCCGTTCCCCTCCACCTCAGTGCTCTAGTACTGGGGCCCCCCAAAGTTTGTCAATATGGGGCAAACAGGCTCGACTTTTTCTGCCAAGCTTGAGTGCCAGCTCCTTGCTACTGTGGGGGGGAGCAAGACTGTGAGCTTCCAGGGGACCCAGCATCCAGTGGTGGTCTGCAGGAGGAAGTGGGAATTCTGTAAGGTCCCGAGTCTGCCCTCTACCGGGTTAAAGAGGAACTCCAGCCTAAACAAACATACTGTAATTAAGTTACATTAGTTATGTTAATTAAAATAGATAGGTAATATAATCTCTTACCCACCCTGTTTTAAAAGAACAGGTAAATGTTTGATTTCATGATGACAGCCATCTTTTTGGTTGAAAGGAGGTGACAGGGAGCATGAGACACAGTTCCAACTATCCTGTGTCCTGAGCGCCTCTCGCAGTTGCTAGGCAACGTGAATAACAACATAGGAAATCCCATCATGCTCTGCACAGCATCAGGGAAAAAAGCCCAGGCTTTTTTTCTTTGATGGGTGGAGCTTAGCTAAAAATGCAGCTAAAAATGATGCTTTGGTAAGAAAAACAAAGTTCTGATGCTGTGAAACTGTTAAAGAAACACCAAGCCTTTTCAGTTCTGCTGAGTAGATTTTTAGTCCGGAGGTTCACTTTAAGTATCTAACTTTAGCCTCCCCTAAAGTTACAGGTTTGCTTTTATCTCCCCTGCCCTCATTAAGCCATGACATTTGACAATACTTTCCTATCAGTATGGAGACTGCTGATATGTGTGACCAGGAATGAGTAGCAACACTGCGAATCTCTGCATATACTGTAGAGTGCTTAATTCTGTGTTTCCCAACTGCATGTAGTTGAGCATCAAATCTTCCAAGGGGTACCACTCAGTATCTATAGGTGCCTCCTGGCACTTGGCGGACAAATTATTTAGTTTCCCCAACGACTACGTACCTAAAAGCCCTAATTTGTGTAAATCCTTTTTCATATAAATCAGTGTGTTCAACACCAACCATAACCATTTAAGGCAAACCTGAAGCAGTAGTAGCAAAGAAAAGAATATCATATTGTTTTCCAGTACGGGAAGAGTTAAAACACTTCAGTTGTTATCTATGCGAAAGAGCGTCTTCAGTCCTGTATTCTGGAGCACTTAAACAGCCAATAAACAGTGAGAGATTACTTGAGATAATGTTTTACTGCAGGAAAGTTCAAAGAACCCTTATTTCTGCTTTGTGCTATAGTTTAAAAAACAGAGTGTGCTTTTAAAACTGCAACTTTAACAAAATGATGCGATGTTATTAGAAAAAAAAAAAGAAAAAAAAAGCTATATAAGTGAAAATAAAAATAGGAGACTCTTTTCTTAGCTAATAATGTTCTATTCATTATCCCTACTACACTTCAACTACAATTCATTATATCATACATTTTTTTCGATTCAGGTTTGCGTTAAGAAGAAACCCCATAATGTGATTTATTTAAATTGTGGGTTTTTGTTTTTTTTTACAATATATTGTAAAAGAAAGAAAAAAAACTTCTTTTGCGCTAATTTTTCCTTGTAACGACCCCCCTTCCACACACACACAGACACACACTCACACCATTAAATGCTCAGCAAATTAGATGACATTATCCGTGTGACATTGTTCGAGACGTACTCATGATCCATTTTCATTTGTAGACCTCTTTATTCAGCTCCGCATTGTTCCATTTTATTGAAAACTTGACCTTTGAATTTATTGTCACTGTCATAATTCACCTCTCCGTTAGATTTACGGAGACCCTTGTTTGTAGAAAAGGCTCTGGGCGTTAAACTGAATGATCTTAGGATGAAGGGTATAATAACTTAGAGGTAGAATTATTTACACAGAGAGGAACATGCAAAGTAATGAGAGAACTTGCCTGGCCAAGCTCAGATCGGATCCAAGTTTTGAGATGGATATATGCATTCATTTTAGTGTGTTTAAAGCAGTATGAAACCCAGTATTTCTTCTTTGCTCTAAACAATTATTTACAGCATATAATATGCTACCACAATTATTTTTTTGACCAGAGCAGCATTCAAATAGTTAAACACAGCACTTTTTCAATAGAAAGCTCCCTGCAGTGAGATATGCATCCCAACAGGTGGTAACATGATCTTGTGTTTACTTAATTGGAGCAAGCAGGGCCGGATTTGTACTTTTTACCGCCCAAGGCCAACTATACCATCTGTATGGTTTTTATCTCTGTGTGCCCCAATGAGGATTCACCTTACTTTCCTTAATTGGTGTCACAGACAATAACTATTTTAGTAATACGTGTAAAGATTATAGGTTATGTTTTGAACTTTTATGTTATGCTTGCCATCTCTTTAATGATGGACCCATTGTGTCACCATGAGAGTTAGACTGATGTTTACCTGCAGGATAGAGCTTACAAATCTTGCAGGGACGGCACAAGTACAGGACAGAGAGTTCAAAGGTTAAAGCTGTCCTTGTAGATAGGGATGACTGCATAGAACAGCTTTCCTGCCCCTCACTGAGCCGCCCCTAAACTTCTGGTGCCCTAGGCCATGGCCTATGTGGCCTTGCCAGAAATCCGGCCCTGGGAGCAAGAGAGGAATGTAAACATTCCCTGGCAGTGCAGAAACTCCTTCTAAAGTGTCCAGATCAACTGACAGCTCAAAAATAATCACTGGGTATATTACAATGTATAAATATTGTAGCTAAGAATGAAATGCAATGGCAGCTTTCAGAGCAAACCCCCCCCCTCCATACTTTGGGAACTTGTAATTTCTAAATGAATAATATTACTTCTGCACAAAAGCAAATATGACAATTGCATAGGTTATACAAAAGTAGGAAAACATATTTTTATTGAATACTAGCTGATTGCCCGGCGTTGCCCGGGTATGTATTTGGCTGGTGTTGGCTCCGCCTACTTTTTCTAACCCTAACACATAATTACTCACTGACCAAGTTTGTGAGCTTTGCGGTCTTTGGTATCAATAATCTGCATTGAAATGAAACAAATCTGATTGGCTGTGTGTGGCTCCACCCCTTTTCTGAATTTGAACCCCAGTCACACAATAACCAACTGTACCAGGTTTGAGGCCTGTGCCATTAACAGTTCAAGAATGGTAGCAATTAAATTTTCCCCTTGAAAAGCAACAGGTGAAGTTTGATTCACTTTTGTAGGCTCCACCCACTTTTCTGAATATTAATCCCAGTAACCAACTGTGCAAAGTTTAAAAATCCTGGCATTAACAGTGTAAGAATGGCTGCAGTTTACATTTTCCCAGTGAAATGTGTATTTGTCTCCACCCACTGATGACCCGGCGTTGCCGGGTATGTATTTGACTGGTGTTGGCTCCGGCCACTTTCTAACCCTAACGCACAAACACTCAATGACCAAGTTTGTGAGCTTTAGGGTCCTTGTCATCAATAATTTGCATATTCTCAGAGAAATGAAACAAATCAGATAGGCTGTTTGTGGCTCCGCCCCTCTCCAGCATTCAAACCCCAGTCACCCAATGACCAACTGTAGCAGGTTTGAGGCATCTGCTATTAACAGTGTAAAAATGGCAGCAATTTAAATATTCCACTTGAAAATCAACAGGTGAATTTTGATTGACTATTATAGGTTCCACCCACTTCCCTGAATATTAATCTCAGTCACCCAGTGACCATCTGGGCAAAGTTTGAGAACCCTGCCATTAACAGTGTAAGAATGGCTGCAGTTTATATTTTCCCAGTGAAATTTGGTTTTGGTTCCGCCCACTATTTGTAACCTAGACACACAGTCACTCAATGACCAATTTTGTGAGCTTTGGGGTCCTTGGCATCGATAATTTGTACTTTCCCATGAAATGAAACAAATCTGATTCACTGTTTGTGGCTCTGTCCCCTTTTCTGAATTTGAAGTGACCCAATGACCAACTGTACCAGGTTTGAGGCTTGTGCCATTAACAGTGCAAGAATTGCAGCAATTTTAATATCCTCCTTGAAAAGTGACATGTGATTTTTGATTGGCATTTTTAGGCTCCACCCACTTTTCTGAATATTAATCCCAGTCACCCAGTAACCAGCTATGCTAAGTTTGAGAACCCTGCCATTAACAGTGAAGAAGGGCTGAAGTTTACAATTTCCCAGAAAAATCTGTTTTTAACTCCACCCACTTTTTGTAACCTTGACACAGTCACTACTCAATGACCAAGTTTGTGAGCTTTTGGGTTCCTGGCATCAAAATTGTGCTAATGGAAGCAGTTTATCCAGCAAAGAAATCTGGTTATTTTTGGCTCCGCCCCTTTACTGAATTTGAACCCCAAACGCTTAACAACCGACTGTAGCATGTTTGAGGCCTCTGCTATTAACAGTGTGAGAATGGCTGCAGTTTCAATATTCCCCTTGAAAATCAATAGGTGAATTTTGATTGGCTCTTGTAGGCTCCACCTACTTTTCCGAATATTAATCCTAGTCACCCAGTGACCAACTGTGTGAAGTTTGAGGACCCGGCCATTAACAGTGTAAGAAAAGCTGCAGTTTACATTTCCCCATGTAAAAAGTTAGTTGTTTTTGGCTCCGCCCACTATTTCTAATCTTGACATACAGTCACTTAATGACCAAGTTTATGAGCTTTGGGGTCTTTGGTATCAATAAGTTGCATTTTACCTTTGAAATTAAACAAATCTGATTGGCTGGTTTTGGCCCGCTCCCTTCAGAATTTAAACCCCAGTCTCCCAGTGACTGACTGTAGCAGATGTTAGGCCTCTGCCATTAGGAGTGTATGAATGGCAGCAATGTAAATATTCCCCTTGAAAATCAAAAGGTGAATTTTGATTGGCTGCTGTAGGCTCCACCCACTTTTCTGAACATTAGTCCCAGTCACCCAGTGGCCAACTGTGTCACGTTTGAGAACCCTGCCAATAACAGAATGGCTGAAATCAATCTAACAAATCTGATTGGCTGTTTGTGGCTCCACCCCTTTAGTGAATTTGGACCCCAGTCACCCAATGACTGACTGTATCAGGTTTGAGGCCTCTGCCACTAACAGTGTAAGAATGGTAGCAATGTGAATATTCCCCTTGAAAATCAATAGGTACATTTTGATTGGCTGTTGTAGGCTCCACCCACATTTCTGAATATTCATCCCAGTCACCCAGTGGCCAATTGTGTAAAGTATGAGAACCCTACAATGTAAAAAATGAAGTTGTTGGCACCGCCCACTTTTTCTAACCTTGACATACAGTCACTCAATTTTTAAGTTTATCAGCTTTGGGTTCCTTGGTATCAATACTTTGTATATTCCCATTGAAAAATAAACAAATCTGGCTGTTTGTGGCTCTGCCCCCTTCCTGAATTTGGGCCCCAGTCACCCAGTGACCAATTGTACCAGATTTGAGGCATCTGCTATTAACAGTATAAGAGAATGGTAGCAGATGAAATATTCCCTTTGAAAATCAAATGGGGAATTTTTATTGGCTGTTGTAGGCTCCACCCACCTTCCAAAATCTTAATCTGTCACCCAATGACCAACTGAGCAAAGTTTGAGAACCCTGCCTTTAACGGTGTAAGAATGGCTGCAGTTTATATTTTCCCAGTAAAAGTTGTTTTGGCTCCGCCCACTTTTTGTAACCTCAACACACAGTCACTCAATGACCAAGTTTGTGAGCTGTCAGGTTCCTGGCATCAAAAATGTGTGAATGGAAGCAGTTTATCCACCAAGGAAATCTGATTGGCTGTATGTGGCCCCGCCCCTTTAGTGAATTTGGACCCCAGTCACCCAATGACCGACTGTAGCAAGTTTGAAGCCTCTGCCATTAAAAGTGTAAGAATAGCAGCAGTTTAAATGTTCCCATTGAAAATCAATAGGTGAATTTTGATTGGCTGTTGTAGGCGCCACCCATTTTCTTGAATCTTAATCGCATTCACCCAGTGACCAAGTGTGGCAAGTTTGAGAACTCTGTGATTAACAGTCTAAGAATGGCTGCAGTTTACATTTTCCCATTTAAAATGAACGGCTGAAATTTGATTGGCTGTTTTATGCTCCACCCACTTTTCCTGGATTTGTAACCTCAGTCACCAAGTGACCAACTGTGCCATGTGTGGGGACTCTGGGTTGATTACTGTGAGAATGGCAGCCTTTTACATTTTTTCCATTGACTTGAATGGGTGGAATCTGATTTGCTGTTTGTAGCTCCGCCCAGGTGTGCAGGGGGGCCGCGAGACCCCCAGAACATATCATCCCAGGTAGTAAGGGATCTGTGTACCAAGTTTCGTTCAAATCGGTCAAGCCGTTTTCGCGTGATCGCGGCACATACACACATACACACACACACTCACATACACACACACACACACACACACACACACACACACACACACACACACACACACACACACACACACACACACACACACACACACACACACACACACACACACACACACACACACACACACACACACACACACACACACACACACACACACACACACACACACATACACACACACATCCGATTTTATATATATAGATTATGTCAGAGTTTAATACCGCTTTAACATTTTTATACTTTTTTATTAAGGTATAAAAAATAATTATGACCGTGACACTTCAGCAGCTGTAAAAGATGTCACTAAGCATTGTGGCCAGTCCTAAAAGGTTCATAGGCCCTCAAGCTAGGAGGATACAAGCTTCTATACCAGCAGATTCTCTAATCAATGTGGTCTCAATCCCAAGACCACCTCAAACCAATTGCTTCTACCAAATAAAAAAAGATTGTTTTCAAAAACAAACTTTTCCTGGCCACTTTTTCCTGTGGTGAGAAGAGGTTGATCTAATGCACGTATGTAAGTAAAAGTGCAATACTTCATAAGTCAGAGATGTATCAACACATATAAGCCCAACAGCAAAGAAATACTGCACAGAGATAACGTTGATATATTAAAAATACATCAGGATAACCCTGGAAAGAATTTCTTAAAAATAAATTAAATAACAATATTATTTCTGTTCAGGCCGTCTCTACTCTCTAACTCTCATGTGGCATAGATTCTCGCCACTGCCACAGACTCAGCTGTCATGTGACAGCAGATATATCTCTTATCAGTAAGTAGCCAATTTAATTGGTTAAACTGCTAGGTATAAATGTATAAACTGCTATAGGTTAAACTGCTAGTTATAAACGTTATTTTCAAAAAATTGCTTACTGTATTTTTCACTCCAAAAGATGCATCTGACCATAAGACACACCTAGGTTAAAGGCCCATATCCAGTAAGCGATTTTTCCACACGATTTTGGGCGGCAAATTTATTTTTGGAGATATCACGCAACATCGTTTAACGAAAGTTTGTTAAATGATGTTCAACAACGGCTGATTTCACGTGATAATCGTTCACTTTGAACGACTATCATTCCAATCGCTACTGACCCCCGCGCTAATTATCGTGATCTTTCAATGTCGCATTCACGCCCATCGTTCATTCCTACTGTACGTGATTGCGGAAGATGGATCGGCCAACAATTGTTTGGTGCATCGTTCGGCGCTGCAGATCCCTTGACGCCTCTTCCGCAGTCTTTGTAGTAAGTATTTACCTTTAGTGGAGTAAAAAAAAAATCTAAACCTGGTGCATCTTAATAGTTCAGGGGCATCTTCTAGAGCACCCCCTCTCAAGCTGTCTCCTCCTCTTAAGCTATCAGTGCTTCTCAGGGCCCCAGCAAAGTAGCAGGGGCCAGTCCCAGGTCTCCCGCTAAGCTGTCTGATTCACCCTCAAGCTAATAGTAACTCCTGTGGCCTCTGTAGAGTATAGTGGCAGCAGAGCACATCACGGGCTTGATTCACTAACCGGCGCTAAGATGGTTAGTGTGCCTTATCTGAGGTTAGTGTGCCTTATCTGAGTTAGTGTGCCTTATCTGAGGTTGCAAACAGAAAGTTCATGTACACTCTACCCCCTAAAAAGTCATACCAATCGGTGCAGGATCTTGGTGGGCCAAGCCAAAGAGATGCAGACAAAAGAAGGATCCGCAAACCAGATTTGGCTGAAGTAGAAAAATGTCCATTCTTTATTGAAAAATCCACAAAACAACGTGCAATAAAATCACAGGATCAACTGACGCGTATCGGGCTTACCATCTGCCCTTAGTCATAGTTAAAATTGAACCTCTTAAGGGGACGGCTATATACAAGTGGGAGGAGAAAAACTCTTCCTTAAAGAAACGCTACACACAATGGAAGACATATAAATCGTTATTCAAAGATAGACAAGATGGTGCAAAATGTGTATATGTTTTGTACAATAAGAACAACAAGAGATATATAAAAGTAGTAATGTTAAATAATCACCACTGGAAAAGGGGCATAAATTAAAAGAATCTGACTGATCATGATACCATGATACCTTATCTGAGGTTAGTGTGCCTTATCTGAGGTTAGTGTGCCTTATCTGAGTTAGTGTGCCTTATCTGAGTTAGTGTGCCTTATCTGAACTTAGTGCCCCTTAAGTAGCTTTGTGCACACTAAAAGATGCACAAAGCTACATCATGCACTGCACGATAACATCGCACCCGCTATACTGTACATGATGCGACCCGCGACCTAAACGGCGCATCAGTGCACAGTTATCGTCGCATCCTATGCGACCTTATGGTCGCATCATATACAGTATACGGGGTGCGTCATTATCATCGCACCGTGTGCAAAGATCGACGCATTACGCTGTGCGCGGGGCAGTGCGCGATGTAGCTTTGTGCATCTTTTAATGTGCACAAAGCTACTTAAGGGGCAATAAGTTTAGATAAGGCACACTAACTTCAGATAAGGCACACTAACCTCAGATAAGGCACACTAATTAAGATAAGGCACACTAACCTCAGATAAGGCACAATGGGCTTGATTCACTAACCGGCACTAAGCCGGTTAGTGTGCCTTATCACTTAGTGGGCACAAACTACAGCACTAATGTTATCTGAGGTTAGTGTGCCTTATCTGAGTTAGTGTGCCTTATCTGAGGTTAGTGTGCCTTATCTGCAGTGTGCGATGTAGCTTTGTGCATCTTTTAGTGTGCACAAAGCTACTTAAGAGGCACTAAGTTCAGATAAGGCACACTAACCTCAGTTAGGGCCCTTTTCCACTAGGGCGTTTGCGACTGCTTAATCGCAAAACCGCAAACCGCTAGTGATTTTAAAATCGCTACAGTTTGCTTTTTAACATAGGAATCGCGGTAGGTAATTTCCACTACCGCGATTCGTTTTTTACTTGATCGCGATCGTGCCGCGGAGCGACTTTTGCCGCGATTTTGCTATGCAGTGCATAACATAGCAAAATCGCGTCCGCAAACGTCGGGAAATCGCCGATACATTTTTTGCTTTTTCGATTCAGCAATCGCTAGCGTTCAGCGTGAACGCTAGCGATTGCTAGTGGAAAAGGGCCCTTAAGGCACACTAACCGACTTAGCGCCGGAAAACTATTTTTTACTCCGGCGCTAACACTTAGCGCTGGTTAGTGAATCAAGCCCACTAACCTCAGATAAGGTTAGCGCTGTAGTTTGTGCCCACTAAGGTATAAGGCACACTAACCGGCTTAGTGCCGGTTAGTGAATCAAGGCCAACCAATGTCCAATCGGCATGCACCTCTGTTGGTCATCAGGGGCGTTTCTAGGGTCCTTGGAGATCAGTGGCACCTACGGGCACCAGGCGGGGAGGTACATAAAAAATGGGCGTGGCCATGCGGTGAGTGGGCGTGGCCATGGGTGGGGCCAAATGTACATGAACTTAGCAGCGGTGTAAGCTACGGATAACGGGCCTGCCCATCGAAATATTGGACGGAGCCCCCTGTCCTTTATTTCGATCATTTACAATCAGTATAGGCATAGATCAAAGATGTATACGCACATACAATTTTGATTGGTCAATCACTGACCCCCAATTTCCCACCCCCGTGCAGTAAGTGGGCCAACAGACAATGAATTTTATGAACAGAGCTAAAATTGGCTAATCAAAATTGTATGTGTGTACCAGGCTTTACAGCTAATACTGTACATACTGAAAGTGGCAGGGATCAGCATACAATACAGCTGGTTTACAATCAATAAAGGCACAGAGTAGCACCTTACACTGTACACACTGGAGGTAAATCAGCACACAGTGCAAGCACTAGAGAACAGCGTATACTGTACATACTGTAGGCAGCAGAATTCAGCACACTGCAGCTAGCGTGCCAAAAATATGACGATCACGTTGTGCGGCGTGCTTATCGCGCCGCACCAAAAAATGGGTGGGCCATGGACCAGAATATAGGTGTGGTAACGGGTGGAGACAAATTTACATGAACCTAGCAATGGTGGGACATCAGATTAGGACAGTGGTGGCGAACCTTTTGGAGGCCGAGTGCCCAAACTGCAACCCAAAAGTCACTTACCGGTATCTATCGCAAAGTGGCAACAGCAATTTAAACTAAATACTGTACAAACGTTTTAACTCATACATGAACATTATGGAAAATCCAAGTTGAAAATAAACTGTGAAGATAAACAATTTCATCCATCCTACTCCTGAAAAATGTATTCAATTTTTTAGAACCTCCCAGTTTTATTTTCTGTTTTAAAACGCTAAAAAAGTAGGTTTAATGCTATTGTCTCATATGATAAGGATTCAGCTTTTCCCATAGTCTCGCAGTCAGCAATCATGTGACCCCCAACAAGACATATTCAGCAATCATGAGGCCCCCAACAAATCAGGAGGACCCCAACAAGACAAATTCAGCAATCATGAGGCCTCCAACAAATCATGAGGCCCCCAACAAGACAAATTCAGCAATCATGAGGCCCCCAACAAGACAAAATTCAGCAATCATGAGGCCCCCAACAAATCATGAGGCCCCCAACAAGACAAATTCAGCAATCATGAGGCCCCCAACAAATCATAAGGCTCCCAACAAGACACATTCAGCAGTCATGAGGCACATAAATAGACAGCATTTCACATAAATAGGCAGAATGCCCCCTTAATATGGTAGCCCCCCAAGTTAGGTAGTGAGTGACAGGGACCCCCAGGTTAGCTAGTGAGTGACAGGCGCCTCCAGTTAGGTAGTGAGTGACAGGGACCCCGATAGTGAGTGACAGGGAGCACCTTTAGGTAGTGAGTGAGTGCCAGGGAGCCCCTTTAGGCAGTGAGTGAGTGACAGGAAGCCCCTTTAGGCAGTGAGTGAGTGCCAGGGAGCCCCTTTAGGCAGTGAGTGAGTGACAGGAAGCCCCTTTAGGCAGTGAGTGAGTGACAGGGAGCCCCTTTAGGCAGTGAGTGAGTGACAGGGAGCCCCTTTAGGGAGTGAGTGAGTGAGTGAGTGACAGGGAGGCCCTTTAGGGAGTGAGTGAGTGACAGGGAGGCCCTTTAGGGAGTGAGTGAGTGCCAGGGAGCCCCTTTAGGAAGTGAGTGAGTGCCAGGGAGCCACTTTAGGAAGTGAGTGCGTGCCAGGGAGCCCCTTTAGGGAGTGAGTGAGTGACAGGGAGCCCCTTTAGGGAGTGAGTGACAGGGAGCCCCTTTAGGGAGTGAGTGACAGGGAGCCCCTTTAGGGAGTGAGTGAGTGACAGGGAGCCCCTTTAGGGAGTGAGTGACAGGGAGCCCCTTGAGGGAGTGAGTGAGTGACAGGGAGCCCCTTTAGGGAGTGAGTGCGTGCCAGGGAGCCCCTTTAGGGAGTGAGTGCGTGCCAGGGAGCCCCTTTAGGGAGTGGGTGCGTGCCAGGGAGCCCCTTTAGGGAGTGGGTGCGTGCCAGGGAGCCCCTTTAGGGAGTGGGTGCGTGCCAGGGAGCCCCTTTAGGGAGTGGGTGCGTGCCAGGGAGCCCCTTTAGGGAGTGAGTGCGTGCCAGGGAGCCCCTTTAGGGAGTGAGTGAGTGACAGGGAGCCCCTTTAGGGAGTGAGTGCGTGCCAGGGAGCCCCTTTAGGGAGTGGGTGCGTGCCAGGGAGCCCCTTTAGGGAGTGAGTGAGTGACAGGGAGCCCCTTTAGGGAGTGAGTGAGTGACAGGGAGCCCCTTTAGGGAGTGAGTGAGTGACAGGGAGCCCCTTTAGGGAGTGAGTGCGTGCCAGGGAGCCCCTTTAGGGAGTGAGTGAGTGACAGGGAGCCCCTTTAGGGAGTGAGTGAGTGACAGGGAGCCCCTTTAGGGAGTGAGTGAGTGACAGGTAGCCCCTTTAGGGAGTGAGTGAGTGACAGGGAGCCGCTTTAGGGAGTGAGTGAGTGACAGGGAGCCCCTTTAGGGAGTGAGTGAGTGACAGGGAGCCCCTTTAGGCAGTGAGTGAGTGACAGGGAGCCCCTTTAGGGAGTGAGTGCGTGCCAGGGAGCCCCTTTAGGGAGTGAGTGCGTGCCAGGAAGCCCCTTTAGGCAGTGAGTGAGTGACAGGGAGCCCCTTTAGGGAGTGAGTGAGTGACAGGGAGCCCCTTTAGGGAGTGAGTGACAGGGAGCCCCTTTAGGGAGTGAGTGAGTGACAGGGAGCCCCTTTAGGGAGTGAGTGACAGGGAGCCCCTTTAGGGAGTGAGTGAGTGACAGGGAGCCCCTTTAGGGAGTGAGTGCGTGCCAGGGAGCCCCTTTAGGCAGTGAGTGAGTGACAGGGAGCCCCTTTAGGGAGTGAGTGCGTGCCAGGGAGCCCCTTTGGTGAGTGAGTGAGTGAGTGACAGGGAGGCCCCCCCTCTAGCCGCCGCCGCTCCCCCCCTACCTCTCAGCAGACCTCAGGATCAGCGGCGACCCGACCAGATGTACGAGCGGGCGCTGGACGCACCCGCTCGATATGCGGAAGTGATGTCACTTCCGCATATCAGTGCGGGCGCTGGGTCCTAGCGCCCGCACGATTGGTCGCCGGCTCGCCGCCTGATCCTGAGGTCTGAGACTGTCAGTGACGCGGCGGCTGGAGGGAGCCGCTGAGTCTTGACAGAGGGGGCGGCCGGGCGGAGATCCGTGGCACCCCAGGAAAGATTGGGGGCACGTGCCCCCCTAAAACAGGGCTAGCGACGCCCCTGTTGGTCATTATATAAACTGTTTAGAAACACTAATTTTGGATTTTTGGGGGGAAAACTGTTACATTAAAAAGAAATAAAACTGACCAATCACCAATTTTTTTTTTTCAAATTTAGTTTACTTACCTGTGAGGTTTGAACTTGTGTTTGTAAATGAGATCACTTTCCTGTTTTATTATATTTATTTTTATTGTTGACTTTCCTCCCTAAAACATTAAGCGATTTTATGATGGGGAAAATGCAACACAAATTATGCTGCTAGAGATTAAGCATTTATCTAAAGCCCATCCAAGAACGCTTAACTAGAATATCGTTTTAACTGGCCTGAAAAAGTAATTACATTTTCTGTAACAACATTGGCAATCACCTTCTGTTTAATTACCCGCTCGCCTCATTACATGAGCTTGTGTAATATAAATCCAATTTTTTTTTTTCAGCCAGAAAAAGTAAAAATAACTTCATCATTTTCCTGGAAAGAAATGTTTTGAATGGAGGAGGTCAACTCCTGGACATCGATGTTTTGCACAAGCCAAGAAAAATAAAGGGGAACTCTGTGGCATTTTACTGGATTCAGCATTGGATAAGAATCAAAATTGGCAGTTTATTACCAAAGATTGTTTGTTCTTTCAGTTATTTCTCGTGAAAGTTTTTAATATTTTGCCAAACTTCCTCCCTGTGTAGTTGTCTAAGTAACTGCCAAGGAGAAGTAGGCATGAAGTAATACATTTGTAACTTAGGCCATCCGAAATGTTTTAAGATTTAACACACACAGGTAAAAAAGCCGCCATTAAATTTAGGCGTGATTATAGCCGCAGAGTGCTAGGGGCCGGAAATGAAGGGTAGAAGAATGTCGGTAAATTACCATAGTAAAATATCGGTAAATGATACAGATATTTTGCTACAACTAAGCCTAACCTTATTTTCACACTGAACTCACCCTCTACAGATGCCAAAACCTAACCACCCCCTTGCCGATGTCTAACCCTAAACCCCCCTACCATATGCCTAACCTTATTCGCACCCCCTACACCTAACCTTAATAACACCCTCTCCCCACCTTCCCCCATGCATAACCTTAAAAATTCCCCCCTCCACGCCTAACCTCCCCTTCATGGATGCCTAAATTTAACTGTAATGATCCCCCACAGCATAAAAATTGTGACCATACAAGCCCGCTGCGACTATAGCTGCAGCCCATACAAATATCGGTAGCCATTATTAAATTTGGGCTCTCACAGCTCAAAAGTGTTCCTTAGTCATGCTTTGATTAAATGGGTATTTTCTTAAACATGGCCAATGGCTGATTTAACCCCCTTGCCGTTACAATTCCTGCGGCAAGGGGGAAGCGCAGCACTTTTTTTAAATTTTATTTTTTTTAAAATCATGTAGCGAGCCCAGGGCTCGCTACATGATAGCCGCTGACAAGCGGCATCCCCCTATCCACTCTGATCGCCTTCGGCGATCAGAGTAAGCAGGAAATCCCGTTCAGAACGGGATTTCCTGCTGTGCTTCCCCAGTCGCCATGGCGACGGGGCGGGATGACGTCACCGACGTCATCGACGTCGGGACGTCATAGGGAATCCCGATCCACCCCTCAGCGCTGCCTGGCCCCGATTGGCCAGGCTGCGCAGGGGTCTGGGGGGGGGAGGCGGCGCGGCGGATTGCGGCGGATCGGCGGCGAGCGGCGGCGATCGGAAGTTACAAGCAGCTAGCAAAGTGCTAGCTGCTTGTAACAAAAAAAAATTATGCAAATCGGCCCAGCGGGGCCTGAGAAATCCTCCTGCGCAGGTTACCCCGAGCTGAGCTCGGGATAACCGGCAAGGAGGTTAATTAATTTATTAGGCATGTTTACAGTTTTGAAAGCTATAATTATTAAATTATTACACAATCATTTACACTTTTATCAAATTACTTTCAAATAATTAATCCTTTGTTATTTAGGAAAAAACAAAATAAATGAATACAAATTTCAATATATGGCTTTATTCAGGGCCTGAAATGAGTTTGTCCACCTTTGCTAGTGGGCATTTTCTAAAAAGGTTGTGGATGAAAATGACATGGCAGGAGTACAGTACCTGGTTATGAGTGAAAAATATATATTTTTCCATCCTTAGCTGACTACGCTAATATATTTTTTTTACTTAAAATATGTTTATTTGGCATGTTGGCATGTAAAAACCCAAGTAATCTTAAGGTGGGATAAAACTCTGGCATAACATTTAACAAAAATGTTTTTTCCTAATTTCTATCGCTCATACAGTTATCATATTTGCTTTTGTGCACAAGTAATATTGTCTGTTTACAAATTACAAATTCCCAAAGTACAGTTTATCTGCTCTGAAAACTGCCATTGCGTTTTATTGCATAGCTGCTGTAAGTATATATATTTAAATCTAGTGATCACTTCTCAGCTGTTTCTGCTTCTCAGCTCTGTACAGCTCAGTTTAGGCAATTTGCTAATGTTTACTAAATGTCTCTGACAAAGGAATGTAAACAAAAGATCATGTTATCACCTCTTCGGATGCGGCCAGAAGCTTTCCACTGAAGCAAAGAGCTTTCCACTGAAGAAGACAGTGCTGTGTTTAACTGTTTGAATGATGTTCTGCTACAATTTTTTTTGTGGTAGTAGATTTTATGCTGCAAATAACCTTTTAGAACAGTTTTATAGCACTTTAAATAGGACAAGGCAAATTTTAATAGCGATTTAAGAAAAAGGTGCCTGAATTGTAGTACAGGTTGACTACAGACTTTCTGGGAGTTCAGCTTTTGGACAAGTCAGACGTTAGTAAACATTTTGACATGCAACGTAGGTAAAACACTAGAAACCAGACTGCATTTCCAGGCATTACTTGTAGCAAACGGCATGATTCACGCTGAAGTAGTTTAATTGCCATGCACAAGCAGCACGCAGCAATTGTACCGGTACTAACAGAAAGAGAGCGTTTGCATTGCCCTATTAGCACAACGCACATTACCAATTAGTGCATATGTTGCTATGGTAACACACGGCATACAGCGCATTACCCTAGCTGTTATACTAGGGTATAGTGCGCTGCTCCCCTGCAGTTAGTACAACTTAGATTGCGCTACCTGAAATTTTACCGCTGCTTTGTGCATCAGTTCCAAAGAGTGGTGATAAAGATAGTCAGAAAAATTCCCATAGATGACAAAAATTTCCAAATTCTGCATGGAATTTCCAATGAATTCTTAAATTCAAAAATTCTGAGTTTGCATTGCAAAATCGTAAAGTTGTAATTTATTGTAAATATATTTTTGCACGGTGGCGTAGTGGTCAGCCCTGTTACCAGTTCTAATCCCAGCCAGAGGACTATCTGCATGGAGTTTTTATGTTATCCCTGTGTCTGTATGGGTTTCCTCCAGGCACCCCAGTTTCCTCCCACATCCCTACAAACATTCGGATAAGTTAATTGGCTTCCCCCTAAATTGGCCCTAGACTAAGATACATACACTACACAATATATACATAGACATATGACTATGGTAGTGATTAGATTGTGAGCCCCTCTGAGGGACAGTTAGTAACAAGACAATATACTCTGTATTGTACAGCACAGCGGAAGATGTTGGCGCTATATAAATGCTAAATAATGATAATAATACCATTAAGGTGGCCATACACTATTTAGATTTTTTGTACAGAGAAATCCAATCGATTTGTATTCTTCATCGAATAATTTGAAAAAAAAAAAAAAAAAGAGCCAATTTACCAAAAACAGGTTACTGATTTATTTTCTGAAAGTTTAACAAAAAATAAAATAAAATCTTAAATTTCAAATGTTTCCATCTAGTTTTTCCCAACACCTCTCACATAATAATAATAATAATAATAATAATAATAATAATAATAATAATAATAATAATAATAATAATAATAATAATAATAATAATAATAATTATTATTATTATTATTATTATTATTATTATTATTATTATTATTATTATCAGATATTTAGTGAAAAACTCATTTTTTTCTATCCTGTAAACATTTATTTCATTTTCTTTTTCTATACAATCCATCATTTTTATAAAAAAAAAAATGAGGAAAGCGATCAATTTAGTAAAATCGTGTATGGCTACCTTAACTATGATGACAGTCTGGAGGTCCTTTCCATACTAGAACTGGTGTGGGTAATGTGGAGCAAGAGCCCATTCAAACTTATATTAAAATAATCCTAACTATTAAATGTATGTACTCCCTCTTCTCTCCGCCCTATTCTGGGACATTCCTACTAATGATCTGTAACAGTAATTTGGGCTACAGTATCTCCTGTTACCGAGCATTCGCGCATCCATGTCATGTGCTGAAAGTCCCTGCAGGACACCCCATGAGCGTGGTCTCCATCTCAGGAAAAACAACAGACTAAGCTTGGTGGCTGGATAGTGTACTGGTTAAGGGCTCTGCCTTTGATATGGGAGACCAGGGTTTGAATCCTGTCAGGGCCAGTTCTCTCATGAAGCAAGGTGAAATATTTGCATCAGGTGCAGAGATCACAGGGGCAGCATGTTTGTACTGTGTGTTACACTAACAGGGTAGGAGGAGAAGCGAGAGGAGAGCAAGCAAGGTGAAGAGGTTATCATTGGGGAAAAGCAGCTTGTTGTGCTGTGTGAGGAATCTGACAGTGAGTGAGTGTGGAGGTGGGAAGCAGGAGAGCAGCAGTGTTTAATTTGACTTGCACAGCAGAAGGGAGGCCACCTCCTCCTTCCCACTGGGAGTGGCTGAGGGTGAGCTGTTTGTTTGTCACAGCAAGCCAGTGTGCTATCATATTGTGCTGCAGCACGTCATGTGAGAACATTAAATGAAGCAGAGCAAGCTGTCGGGTTCTGTGCGATCATTCCAAATCGGGGGGGGGGGGGGGGGTCAACATCCACAAAAGTTTGCCTCAGGCAGCAAAAAGTCTAGATCCAGCCCTGGCTTCAGGACGATGTCCTTGGGCAAGACTTCCTAACACTGCAGGGTTGCCCCTTGAGTTTGCCCCTTGAGTTTGCCTGTAGTGGCTGCAGCTCTTGAGCGCTTTGAGTCCAACAGGAGAAAAGTGCTATACAGATGTTAGGATATTAGGATAATTTCTTTATATTTATTGCACTGTATCTTGTACATCAGGGGTCAGGAACTGTTTTGGCTGAGAGAGCCGTAAACGCCACATATTTTAAAATGTAATTCTGTGAGAGCCATACAATATGTTCTAAACTGGGAAAGTGTGCATGCGCAGCAGAGGGCTTGCGTCCCTGTTGCCATGGTGATGTGTATACAGTTGATTTCCCCAAGAGCCAGACAGAAGAAATACAGACTAACAGTTTGTACAATTAGCTAGTTGACTTGGAGTTTGATTCACTTTGCAGGATGAGATCCCCGCACTTTGGCCCAATAGGCTCCCAGTCAAGTGACAGGCAGCCTATTGGGCCAATCAAAGTGCAGGGAACTCTTCCAACAATGTCACTGGACCTGACAGGGTCCGGGGTGGGACAATTGGAGAGGCCGTTAGTTTTGGGGGAAGCACGAGTGAGTTAGTGGTGAATGCTACAGCAGTAGTGTGCCTACTTTGAAAATGTTACTTGCGCTGCCACACCAAGCTGTGCTGCTTGAGCAGTGTAGCTTAGTGAATTAACCCCTACTGATTTGTATGTGAGCCACATGTAGCCATCAACAGAGCCACATCTGGCTCCCGAGCCATCGGTTCCCTACCCCTGTTGTACATCCTATAAGAGCCCTGCAGTAGACTTGTCTTTAGGCTGAGTTCCTGTTGATTACAGGAGTAATATTAGATTATTACTTATATTTATTTATGTATATAAAGGTGTTTCTCCTTCTCTCTATTTTGCTATAATAGGTACTAAGGATCTCAGACTAGTGCCTTGAGTCAAATGGCATTTCCTCTTTTTTTCACAAGTGATGATTTCTTATCTTTTCTATAAAAAAAAAAAATCAGCACTTAGCAAGTGGAAAAAGTATAATACAGATTAATTAAAAAAAGTAATATCTAACTTAAAGGGGAACTGAAGAGAGAGGTATATGGAGGCTGTCATGTTTATTTCCTTTTAGACCATACCAGTTGCCTGGCAGCCCTGCTGATCCTCTGCCTCTAATACTATTAGCCATAGCTCCTGAACAAGCATGCAGCAGATCAGGTGTTTCAGTGGTTCAGACTTATAAGTCAGATCTGACAAGACTAGCTGCATGCTTGTTTCTGGTTTTAATCAGATACTACTGCAGAGAAATAGACCAGCAGGGCTGCCAGGCAACTGGTATTGATTAAAAGGAAATAAACATGACAGCCTCCATATACCTCTCTCTCTTCAGTTCCCCTTTAAACAGGCACTGTAGTGACATTTAGTAGAACACTGTAAATCAATCAGGATGCCCACTTTTATTGTGCGATTTTCCTGCTTTTGGTATCAGAAACACTTCCTATATGTATATTTTGCTATATATTGAAATGTAACCCCATTCTTCCAGTGATGTTAAGCCTAGGCTAACTAGCTATGTGGAAATCCTTCCCTCTCCTCCCCAGAGCACTCTGAGAGAACAGGTGTATTTTACACTAGCTTGAGAACACTCAGTAAAAAAAAAAAAACATTCCACTGAGATCACCTGACAGGATTAGAGATGTGACCACCTGTGATACATTTCAGAATGTAAATCAGGGAGAGGAAAGACTTTACAATGGGTAATCACTGGCTAAATCATTTATAAATGTATATTATAAATAAAAATGCAATTTTATTCATTACACTATAGTTCCCCTTTAAGGAAATTTGGAACGATGTATTTTGAGTACTTTTCCTGAAAAGTTATTTTTATTGAGGTGTAAATACAATACATCTCTTGTGAGAAAACTCAGGAAAAAGTTAATTGAATTAGGGCCATGAAATGTTTGATCCTATCTGGCATTTTGACCCTGTATCAGTAAATATTGTATAAGGTTTAATAAGTACCGTATATACTCGCATATAAGCCGACCCGCATATAAGCCTAAATACCCACTTTCCCCTCAGAAACCAGGAAAAAGTGATTGACTAGCGAATAAGCTCTCTCCACAGTAATCCCCCTCCCCATAGCCAGATGTGCCCCAGGTTCATACAGCTGTGTCTCAAGATGCCCCTGGATGACGTCATATATATGAGACACAGCGATTGCCACACAGGAAGAATCCATGAGCATTGCACCGCTGACACGTTGCTTGCATGCTCTGCTCCACAAGCCAGGGGACACAGATAGCCTTGAGCAGCACACTCTGCACACCATGTTGCAGAGGATGGGGGCATGGACACAGCAGGGAGCCAGCTGGCAAGAGCAGGATCAATAGTGCACTACCCTAATGCTCTTCTGCCTATAACATAACTTTCTCCACCATCCATTCTGCTCCACTGATTCGCATATAAGCCGAGAGGAGTAACTGTTGAGCACGTTTTGTGCTGAAAAATTAGGCTTATACGCGAGTATGTAAGGTACATTCTCTATAATAAAATCCCTGTGTCCCTGCGTAGCGCTGTCTCTGTGTTACTGTGTCCGTGCTGTTTGCTACTGCACATGTACGCAGTACGGACACAGACAGCAGTTGGGACTAGAGGACGGGGCCAGTGAGCCGGGCGGGCGTGTGCGCGGGCGTACGGGTGCACGCGCACGAGCGGCGGGTGCACACACACAGTTGCACGTGCATGCTTAGTTAAGAAAAAAACAGACCTAGAGCACGTTTTGAACGAGCCTGGGTCTACTATAAGATAAATAAAAGGTTACATTTGATTAGATTGTAAGGTCCTTTAAGGACAGTCATTGACACATAAATGCATTGTAAACAGCACTATATAAATATACAATAATAACAGTATTTTCTACCATATAAGTTTTACTGTTTGTTGTTGAGAGGGGCTCCAAGCTTTAGACTATTCATCCGTTGGCACTTGCATTGGCCTGAGGAAGCGGGCGTGTACCTACAAAACGCATTGCATGTGCTAATAAAACCTATCCTGTTTTATATTGTGTCATTTCACTGGTAAGCCACCTCAAACTTTTTCTATTTCATTAATGTCTTTAACGCAATTTAATTTTATCGTGGCTGCCTCTTCACTCCTGTTGTGTTTGTATATCTATACAATAAAGTAATTTCCTGTACTTCTGTAAATTCTCACATATAGCCCCTCATGTCCTGCCTGTGGTCTGATATGATCTAGGTGAGGGTTGCAAAAATACACAATGTAACAGCAGATTACTTTTAAAACATCCATGCCAGTTCTGCATTGTCACCTTCCTCCAGAATTCTCCAGCTTCAGAATGTTTAAAATCCACTATCACGAAAATTGTAAAATTTAAAATGCATGTAAACACATACAAATAAGTACATTTCTTCCAGAGTGCATTGAGCCCAAATTACTTTTCTCCTGTGGTGCTGTCACTTTCACTGGGTAGTAGAAATCTGACAGAACCGACAGGTATTTGAGTAGACCATCTCCTCATGAGGGATTCTCATGGGTTTCTGTATTTTCAAAAGCACTTATTGAAAGTCAGTTGCTTCGTCCAACTGACAAAAATGTGTGACATGAGCAGGGAGGCTGACCAGCATCTTTGTATAAATCCTTTTCAGGTAGAGTCTTTATAACCAATAAAGGCCATGTTGAGAATCCCCCATGAAGAGATGGGCTAGTCTAAAACCTGTTGATTCTGTCCTGACCTCTACTACCTACTGTAACTGACAGCAACGTAAGAGAAAAGTAATTTATGGCTTATTTTTCTCTGGAACATATGTACTTCCTATTTGAATTTGTTTACATGCATTTTAAATTTTATGATTTTAGATAGTGGTCCTTTAAGTATATAATGGGCGGGCTTTACTCATCATACAACTCTGCTTTCTACCCTGTTCGTCTTATAAAAATGTGAAAGGCAAAAGATGCTACAGCATAGTGAATTTAGATTTTAGTTTCATAGACATGGGAGATGGTTCTTGGCCAAGGTGGCAAGAATCTAGCATGTGTACGGTCATCCCTGAACACCTTGTTGAGTTGATGGTTGATGCACCTCGGTTGAGAGCTAGTTATCTCTTTGGCCCGCCTGCTCCATCTTGCACCGCCCCATTGGCCCACCTCCTCCTTCCATAGCAACAGAATGCATTGCTAGCCTGCAGTGTAGTGATGCATCTGTACAGCCTTGGCTCCCAATCCCTGCCAGGCGATGCTCCTTGTACATGTTGGCCTGTCTTTAGAGAAGTGGTGGTGCTGCACATGTCCTTCAATGAAGAGGAAATGAATGGCCAAATTTAGTATTTCTACGTAGTATTTTATTCGACCACTTCCATGAACACTCTCCTACACAATCCGTTCATAGTGTTAAAGTGGATCAGAGATAAACTTTTACTCATTGCATAATTGTGTTCCTTTCCTATTGTTTATAGGGCATTCCACAAGCCAAATACCAAATACCCTAATTCCCTATAAACTAAACAAGCCTCGCCCACAGCTCCTCCAGTGCCAAGGCACTCGGAGACCCATGTAGCAAGGGCTTATGGAAGCTCAGTCTGGGCAGGAGGAGTTGGAGGAGGTTACTAGCCAGAGATTTTAGCGGCACAGGGGAGGAGGGAGGAAGACGGGGGAGTGAAGTTTTCACAGAATGAGAGGTGGAGATACAGAGCAGCTTGCCTGTGTATAATGATCACAAGCAAAACATGGCTGCCCTCATTGTATCACAGGAATAAATAATCCTAAACTGTTGAAGCTGTTTGGAGCTAGGTTTGCTGTGTAAACTATCTAAACGTTAGATAAGATATATCGACAAGTCACTTGTTATAGTTAATTTTTCATCTCTGATCCGCTTTAAAAATCTGTTTGTCCTCAAGCTACATAGAAGTGGTAAAATCGGCCAGTCAATAGACAATTAAAATCGGAAGTGTGTACGCACCCTTTGCTTTCATTTTTAGTTTTCATAAAACCTTTCCTTTTTTATTTTGATAATAATTATCGCTTTTAAAAAATAGAATGCCACAGTTAAATAATAATACACAAGAAGCTAAAAATACAACAAAAACACAACAATGTTTTATTAATGTAAATCAGATCAGCACTGGACAAGAATCGATTTTCTATTTGTTGCTATATTTCTTTTTTTTTTTCCTTTTAAGGAACCAAAATTTAAAAAAAAAAGAAAGAGGAAAAAAAAAATAAAATTCAGAGACTACCTAATTTCAAGCGTTACCACCCATCCACAGAGTAACAGACTCACATATAAATAAGTACTTCCTCACCATATATACAAATTCCTGTTAAATTAAGCATAAATAAATATATACAAACTTAACATTATTTCCCTCCCATTTGCAAATTATTCTTAACAAATCCTATGTCTGTTTTTGTCCACAGGTGTTTGTGTTTTTTTTTTTTTTTTTAATTTTATTTTTTACTCTCTCAAATGAAGCTGGCAAAGACATGTGGAATGCAAGTCAATTATTATTATAATTATTTTTAAATACTCTCAAAGACTAGAGTGGCTTTTTCTCTTTAAATGGTTGGCACATTTTAGATGCAATTTTTTTTTGTTTTCATTAATTCATTATTCAGTTTCTGACTTTGTTAAGCTACATATCAACCAAATGCACGGCAATGTTAAAAATCAACTAAAATAAAGAGCAAGTTCTCTCAGTCTTATAATTTTATGGCATTGACACAATACACATGGCACAGCCTTTGGAATTAAAACAATTTTCAAAAATACAAATTATAAAACTTTTACAACATCACAGATTAGAAAATCAAATAAAAAATATTGTACACAAAATCGGTATTGGGTCAGTAAATATCACAAAGCGTAAATCCCTGCAATGGAATGAAATTCATAAAATGAACTCGAATTTTCAGTGCTGTAGGTTATGGTATTATGTTCTATTTAAATTAAATACAGACCATAAACAGATCACACTTTCAATTAAACAGTAATGCTTATTTGTTGTTGCAATTGATGCAAAAACACTGCTAATAATAACTAATTTTAGGGGGTTTGCCAAAATTACATTTTCAATTTTAAACATGAAAAGTAATCTGATGTGTAGGCTATTTTTTTTTTATTGTTGTGCATTAATGTCTTATAGCCACATTAGGGTTTAAATAAATATGAATTTAAACTTTGCGTATTCAAAGGTTATTGAGAGATCCTATGAGATATGACTAAACGCTATAACATTTCTGACCAAATTAAAAGTGGCTGTTTGCAGATTGTAATGTTCACATCATGAATAAGTTATACAATGATTTCTTATATCCTGCAAAAGCCACAGCAGTGGTGCAGTGTGTGATATAATTTGGTTATTATGATTGTATCGTTCACATGTGCAAATGTACTCTTGTGAAATCCATGCACATATTTGGCAGCAAAGGACATTAAAAAGGGACTATTTTACAGAAACACAACTATATACTAGGTGAAGTGGCTGTGCTTTGTTATGTTTTAAACAGAACTAAATTCTCACCTTAATTAATAAGGCAGGACAAAGTGCAGCTATGTGCAAAGTGCAGTGACCAATACGTCCAATCAGAATTCATTTCTTACTGCTCTGTCTGCAGTAAACTGAAATCAGACTGGAGATTTACACTTTGCGCATTTGCAAATCATTAAACCTAAAGAACAGGACCGAGTGCTTTTTTACGCATCTTTCAACATGACTACTTTTTCACCATGTATACAGTTTGTGAATATGGTTTCTTAGTTTAGGTGCGCACTAAACCTGGGTCCTGGAATTGAGGTTTGACCTGTTATTGATAGTGGCCTACAAATGCAAACTTGAAAAAAAAAGTTTTAGACCATGACAAATTTAAAAATCGAAAACAAATAAAAAAAATATTTTTGAACAATTTTTTAGCTCAGCACTCACAGTGAAATCATGAATTACACAAGGTTGCAAATAATGAATTGTTACTCCTATAGGAAAAAAAAGGACAAGGGATTGGCAATAGAACCGACTTTGAGCTGTGAAATCACATATATCACAAGGAATGGATGTCCCGGGAATTGAGCAGAGGCAAAGCCGTATGGCATCGCCACGTGCACCAAAGACTGTGTCTGTCCAGCATGTTACTGTCGCAGGTCTCCAGTCTTCACCTTAACGTCTCTATGTTCTTTAAATGAAAGCCTATAGCCGTGCACATCAGACATTGAGTTAAAAGAAAAAAATTCCTTCTGTAATTTTCTGATAAACTGTTCAATTCTTATATTTCCAGGGGGTGGGCTACTATAAAGTCTTCTTAAAAATGAAGTGGATACAAAGGAAATTGTTGGCAGAGGTCTTCTTAGCGCCTGATTGAGTGCTGTATGTTCATGGGTTGCCTCGTGGGCGCAGTTTGATATATATTTTTGTAATTCTCCAAAGCCAGTTGAATATTTTTCACTTTTTTTTTTGTTTTCCTTTAAAGCTAAAATGAAAGACGTTATAGAAGGTCCAGCTTTCATTTTCGGTGCTTTTCTTCCTTGTCACTGTTTTTACTACCCGGTCCGTCCCCAGGTGTGTGCCTGTTGCTGTTGCTGTTGTTCAAGAACATTTTGTCCATTCCCTTCAGGGCCTCAGTAAGGTAGTTTTGAAGAGCCGTGAGGGCCGCACAAATGGCCGGAGAACCAAAGCCGTGGGTGATGAGACTAAAGTGAGTTAGGCAGCTCTGGATTCCAGGTTCTAAGATGGGGGTGGGTCGACTGTTGCCTATGGGCGTTCTGTCTTGGGCCAGAAGGTCCGTGAACTCTTTACAAAGTTGCCTGGAGCAGAAAATGAAAATAACAGGTTGGATTAATATTGATCATTCAGTCTAAGTACATCAATAAAATAAGGTCATAGGTTTTGATATTTCTATTTCTACTGTTTTTAAATATCAACATTTGTAAGCTTTAAGATAAAGAAAATAGATAATTCACTTTCTGGTTGCAAGTCTACAAAAAAAATTAAGAAGAACTCTACTCTTTCCACCAGTTTCATGTGGCAGGTGGAGGATGCTGAAAGTGGTTGTGCCAGTCATACCCATGCAACAGAAATGGGTTGCTGGATCCACACGTCTGAAATGATGGTGCCTTGGTTTCTGTCTGCTCTAACATCTCCAGGGAGCACTACATTGTGAGCTGTTTAAAATTGTTCTTGACCTTGTAACCCGGCTCCAGTCAAGATCATGAAACCATAGGTACAATTTTAATTATAAGCTAATTTAAGAATTAAAGAAAACCCTGTCCAATCACTTTTCCCCATTCCTGCTGAGACAGTAAGTGGTGTTTGGGTAAACACAACCCCCCCCCCCCCCCCCCCCCCCCCCCCAGGCTGTGTGGAAAGTCACCACCAGTTCAGGGGAACTGACTGAGGCCAACACTTTAGTAAAGCTATATATTTTTTTAGTATTACCATATATATATTACATAGCTTGAACACATTGGGAAAATGTCCATCTTGAGAACATTAGTAAAGAAAGTGTTTCCCCTAAAAAATGTCCTTAGAATGTTAGGGACATTAGGCTATAACTATGGCAGGAATAAGATTATGAGCTCCTCTTAGGACAGTCAGTGACGTGACTGTGTACTCTGTAAAGTGTTGTAGAAGATGTCCATGCTATATAAATACATAATATTATGGTAGGACATTAGACTATGGCTATGGTAGGATTAGATTGTGAGCTCCTCTGAGGACAGTTAGTGACATGACTATGTACTCTGTAAAGTGCTGCAGAAGATGTCCATGCTATATAAATACATAATAATAATAATAATATGGTAGGACATTAGACTATGGCTATGGTAGGATTAGATTGTGAGCTCCTCTGAGGACAGACAGTGACATGAAAATGTGCTCTAGAAAGTGCTGCAGAAGATTTCAGTGCTATATAAATACATAATAATAATATGCTAGGACATTAGACTATGACTATGGTGGGGATTAGATTGTGAACTCCACTGAGGACAGTGAGTGACATGACTATGTACTTCGCAAAGTGCTGCAGAATATGTCAGTGCTATATAAAAAATACAAAATAATTCTATGGTAGGACATTAGACTATGACTGTGGTAGGGAATAGATTGTAAGCTCCTCTGAGGACAGTCAGACAGGACTATGTATTCTGTAAAGTGCTGTACTACATAAATGCTAGACTATGCCATGCAATGCAATGCTATGGAGAATGCCTTAAGTCAATTTTATTCAATCTGATTCCCTAATTAATAACACAGAGCATAAATATTATGATATATTTAATATACAGATTAACCGCATATTAAAGCAATACAATACTTAAAAAAACAAACAAAAAAAGCACAATGAAAACACAAAACAGCGCTAGCCTTTCTTAAGTCAGCCATCATTCAATCCCTTGCTAATGGATGATATATCTAATTATGCTAAAAGGTCAAAGGTCTTATAAGATAATTGTAGTGTTTCCTGATCTGCCAATCACCCGGGTAAAATATACAAGGAAACTTTGAATTTTGGGAGTAAATGGCAAGAAGTCAGTCATTACTCATCTTCAAAGCGGGCAGGAAAAGATCTGCAACAAATTAAAGGTCCGAGGATCGGGTGGTATCTCCTGACCCCGCGTAGCCAGGCAAGGGTGTGCGGATCACATTAGGCCAAACATGTGTGAGAAATGAAGCCGTTTCCTCCGCCTCGGCTTTCTGTCCCCGTACATCGGGCCTGTTCCCACCGCATTACCAGCAATTCCTTCGCAGACAGATTGGCTTTTGTGATGTACGTTTATCAGGCTTATCTAATGAGGATTAAATGTCTTGTTTCTTGGATTTGTGACGAAAATAAGATTCGGGGAAAGCTTATGTTTTGAGAAGGAGAAGCAGCTATTTTCAGTCAGTTTAGCAGAAGGATTTTTTTTTTCTTCTTTCTTTTTTTGTACCTTCAATTTCTATTCATGCTTGTGAGCTTTTTGGGTGATTTCCGCAGCACTTTGAATCACAGGCAAGCACTAGCACTTTGAAAAGTGCTATTGTAATTTATAGTATATGGCATGGATCTCACTATTCACAATTTGTGGAAATTGGAAATGCGGTGCATGCAGCGCTTTTCTACAATCTTGAAACAATCGCGATTCAAATGATAAAACATTTTAAAAAATTGCAAAACGCAATCACCTATAAATTGAGATGAACGACTAGAAATGAATGCCCAAATGTGAATCTCTGCTCTAAATATGTAGGAACAAAAACAGAGCCTTTGTACATGCCGGCCACGGCAAGGAGGTTAACTCACCCTTGTTGCCACTGCCACTTCTGGCTATTGTACTCCATGCCACGTTCTATCGCTCTGATACTTCAGGAGGAAGTATCGGAGTGATGGAATGTGACGTGGAGCATGACAATAAGCAGCAACAAGGGTGAGGGTTCACCCCTCGCCATGGCACGCATGTACAAAGGCTCCTGCTGACACAATTGGAATGGAGTTCCAAATTTGAAAGCTTATCCCTACTTTTGACTGTTCATTGGTGCGTTTTTCAGTAAAATTAGTGAGAGGCATTATGGTTCATTATTCCGTAACACCTCACTACTCTCTCCAAGCTTTTTCAACCACATTTCAAGCCCCACCAACACTGCAGATTTTACGAGCAACCTTTCTTATGAACCAAGGTATTGTGATTGGTATCTCAGTGATGTGCAGATATTCCTAAACATGCACTGTTGGTGGGACTTAAAGAGACACTGAAGCGAAAAAAAAGTTATGATATAATGATTTGTATGTGTAGTAGCGCTAAGAAATAAAGCATTAGGAGCAGAGACATAAGTCTAATATTGTTTCCAGTACAAGAAGAGTTAATAAACTCCAGTTGTTATCTATGCAAATAGCCATTGAGCTCTGCAGGAGAGCTCTGACTTCTGATTAGGTTATCTCAGCTGTATCGTGTTTTTCTTTTGCAGAGAACAGTTCAGGACAGATCAAAAGTTCACTGCCAGTTCTGCAAAAACTTTTTGAATGCTGAGTAGTGTGTAAACTGCAAATATTAGAGAATGATGCAATGTTATAAAAAAAAAAAGCTGTATAACTGAAAATAAAAATAAAAGAATATTTTCTTTGCTTCTAATCTTCTAGTAATTATCTGTACTACACAACCAATTCATGATATCATATTTTTTTTTCCACTTCAGTGTCTCTTTATGGGTAGAATTTGGAAACACTGCTCCAATCAGAGTTATTTAAATGGCAACTGTAATGAGAGGGATAAGTAGGCTGCCATATTTATTTTCTTTTAAACAATACCAGTTGCCTGGCTATCCTGCTCATCCTCTGCTTCTAATGCTTTTAGCCATAGCCCCTGAACAAGCTTGCATCAGAACAGTTGTTTCTAACATTATTGTCAGATATGACAAGATTAGCTGCATGCTTGTTTCTGGTGTGATTCAGACACTACTGCAGCCAAATAGATCAGCAGGGCTGCCAGGCAACTGTTATTCTTTGAAAGGAAATAAATATGGCAGCCTCCAAATTCTTCTCCCTTCAGTTATCCTTTAATAAAGCAACTTTCATAATAAGAGTAAACAAATTTTATGGAAGTAGCAATAAAACGTTTAATTGGTAAGCCAATATATAGTTAATAACTATATTAAATATTGGTATAATAATAAATAGCCATGATGTAAAAAAGAAATAACAACACAATTCACTAACAACAGACCTCACGTCTACAAACGTGTACTAAGTAACAATGACTGTGGTGGAAGCCCTGCCTTAGATGACCCGGATCATAGAATAGGTAAAGTGCTAACTTATGTAGTCACATAATGTATCCAATCCATCATCCATCCATCACTCCACTCATTGTTTCAGAGCTGCTGGTAGCTGAGCAGTCTGCTGTGAATGAGTTAGGTGATATTGGTGCTGATGGAATACTATAACCCGGAGAACAGGGCTGTTACTGCCCTGAATATGGCAGCTTGATGCGTGCAGCTCACACTTATTTGTTTGTAATGCACTAAAGGGACGGTGAGAGGGATATGGAGGCTGTCACATGTATTGCTTTTTAAACAATGCACATTGCCTGGCTGGCTGTCCTGCTGATCTTCTGCCAGTAATACTTTTAGCCATAGATCCTGAACAAGCATGCAGGTCAGATGTTTTCTGACAAACATCTGACAAGAATAGAGAGGACAGAGTTGTCCTCTCATGCTCACATCCAGGACTTTACACGAGCATCACCCCTTATCTGGAACTCTCTTCCACAGCCTGTACGTCATGCTCCAAACCTGGACATCTTCAAACGCACTCTTCAAACACACCTATCAGGGGCATAACTAGGCCCCACCGGGCCCCCCTGCAGAATTTCAGAGCGGGCCCCCCCCCCCTCTCCCTGGGGCCCCCTCGTGGCCGTTTTGTGGGGGCTGGAGTGGTGGCAGCATGAGGGGAAAGCCTTGGCTACAGTCGGCGGGGACAGGGGAAGTTCCCCCCCCCCTCTCCCTCACCTCGGGGCTCGCCCCTCTGCGCTCCCCTCCAGCTAGTTACAGTGTGGGCAGCGGACAGCGGCGGGCAGATACATACCTTCTTCCGTGCATTCCACTCCTCACTCTAGCGGCTGACGTCACTTCCGGAAGTGATGTCAGCCGCTACAGCGAGGAGTCTGCGGTGGATCGCACGGAAGAAGGTATGTATCTGCCTGCCACTGCCTGTCGCCCACACTGTATCTAGCTGGAGGGGAGCGCAGAGGGGAGAGCCCCGAGGTGAGGGAGAGGGGGGGGAACTTCCCCTCTCCCCACCGACTGTGGCCAAGGCTTTTCCCTCATGTTGCCACCCCTCCAGCCCCCACAAAACGGGCCCGAGCGGTAGCATGGGCTGCAGGGCCTATTGTTACACCACTGACACCTATTCAGACAAGCTTATAACATTCTATAGCCCTTATTTACTTATCTGTTCACAATGTAATCAGAGGCAAAATGTCACTGCCTCATCCATTCCCCTCCCCCTTACCTAGTGTGTCATCCACTACCCCTTAGATTAGGGCAGGGTCATCCTCCTAATGTTTACTGTTTTTGTCACAATATTTGTGCTGCTTGGAACTCTGCTGTACATTTTTTTAATTGTATCTATGTTCCGCTTGTCCTCTTATTGTGCTTTGTAAAGTGCTGCGGAATATGTTGGCGCTATATAAATAAAAAATAATAATAACAATAATAGCTGCATACCTTCAATACCCCCATTGTCTCCTACTTCCCCACATGTTCCTCACCCCTCCCTGCTCTCATATTGGTTCTTGTCCAATAATGCAATCCTAAAGGCAGCGGGATGACCAGCTAGATGGACGAACCAATAACAACCCATTGTTCTAGATAATGTGTGTGAGTAACAGAGCAGGACTATCTACCAAACAACCTAGGTAACACCTTGGGGCCTAGAAGGCATGAAGGGGTCCAGCTGCTACCATTCTCTCACCTCAGCTTACTACAAATACTATGAGGAAGCAAATGCTAGTACCTTGTCTCCATTCCCTCAGTGCCCCCCTCTGTGCCGCCTCTGCCTCTAATCTGTCCCTCTGTACCACTTCTGCCCCACTTTGTGCCTCCTTCTGTCCTAGTGATGACTGTAATGGGCTAAAATCAGAACTGGCTATATAGTATAGTGTAATGCGCAAAATGTATTCACCAAGTTTAAAAAAAAAATTCTTTTATTTTTTCTTTTAAAATCTACAGGGTCTTTTTGAAAAAAAAAAGTTTTACTTCCGGTCTTCTGCTCATATCAGCGGGTCGCTTGTTAAGTTGGGGACTACCTGTACTCTAAAATCACACCTGATATCTAAAATGTAATTCTCTATGTGCTCTAGAATAACACCAGCCTGGTGTTCATTTCTCTGTCTACTCTAGATTCACACCAGCCTGATATACATTTCTCTGTGTACTCTAGAATCCCACCAGTCTGATACTGTATATAATTCTCTAAGTACTCTAGAACCAAAGCAGCCTGATTTAATTTTTATGTGTTTTTGAATCACAACAGCCTGATATTTAATTCTCTATGTTCTCTAGAATCACTCCAGCCTGATATACATTCTCTATTGCTCTAGAATCACACCAGCCTAATACTTATTTTGTCTTTGCACTTTAGAATCACACCAGCTTGATATTCATTTGTCTATGTGTTCTAGAATCCCAACAGCCTGATATGTATTTCTCTATTTCTCTAGAAACACACCAGCCTGATACTCCTGTTGTCTTTGCACTTTAGAATCACACCAGCCTGATATTAATTTATCTGTATGCTCTAGAATTACACCAGCCTGATATGCATTCTCTATGTGCTCTAGAATCAAACCAGCCTGATATTATTTTTTTTCTAAAAACTCTAGAATCACACCAGCATGATACTCTGTTCTCTAGAGTCACACCAGACTGATAATCATTTTTCTATGCTCTCTATAATCACACCAGCCTGATAGTAATTTCTCTGTGTTCTCTAAAATCAAACCAGCCTGATATGCATTTCTGTCTGTACTCTAGAACCATACCAGCCTAATATTTAATTATCTATGTACTCTAGAATCCCACTAGCTTGATATTCATTTTGTTATGTACTGTAAAATCCCTCCAGCCAGATTTTCATTTTGCTATGTGCTCTAGAATCACACTGGCCTGATATTCATTTCTGTATGTGCTCTAGAATCACTACATCCTGATATTTATTTCTCTATTGCTCTAGAATCACACCAGCCTTTTCATGTATATGTGATGTAGACTTTCACCAGCCCATTATTAATTTATCTATGTTCTCTAGAATTACACCAGTCCATTATTTATTTCTGTATGTACTTTAGAATCACACCAGTCTTTTATTCATTTCTCTGTACTCTAGAATCACGCCAGCCTATTATTCATTTCTCTCTGTACTCTAGAATCACAGCAGATTGATATATATTTCTCTATGTTCTCTAGAATTATATTAGCCTGATCACTCTAAAAACTCTAGAATCATGACAGCCTGATACTCATTTCACTTTGTTCTCTAGAATCGCACCAGCCTGATGTGTATTTCTCTCTGTACTCTAGAACCAGACCAGCCTATTATTCATTTATCTTTATACTCTAGAATCACACAAGCCTTACATTCCTTTCTCTGTATACCCTAGAATTACACCAACCTAATTTTGAATTATCGATGTTCTCTAGAATCTCCCCAGCATGATATTAATTTCTCTACAAACTCTAATATCACACCAGCCTTTATTTATTTTTTCTATGTGCTTTAGAATCACACCAGCCTGATATTTATTTCTGTATGTACTCTAGAATTACATCAGACTGATATGAATTTATCTCTAAATTCTAGAATCACACCAGCTTAATAGTAATTTTTCTACAAACTCTAGAATCCCACCATTATATTTATATCTCTATGTACTCTAGAATCACACCAGCCTGATATTAATTTCTCTATGTTCTCTACTAGAATCAACATAGTCTGATATTAAACTCTTTTAAAACTCTAGAATCACAGCAGCCTGATACTCATTTTTCTTTGTTCTTTAGAATCACACCAGCCATTATTAATTTCTATATGTATTCTAAACTTACAACAGCCTGATATTCATGTATCTAGGTACAGTACTCTAGAATTCCACTGACTGTACAGTGTTCACACATGTTCATGGGGGAGACTGAACCATCAAAAATTAACTGCAGTGCTTTAAGTTTATTTTAGGCCTGTGTCCCAATCCAATATTCCACTCTCTGGGCTAGAGTTCCAGTAACCAAATACACATCTGTGTTATAGAGTAGCACCAGACAGGTCTATCTGTTTCTACAGTACGTATGTTCCACCATCACAACAGTCAATATACTCCTGTCTGTGTACATTACATCAACACACCATATTCAGATTGCACCCTAAAGGAAGTCCACACACATCCTGTATTCCTCTCTCTATATAAATACACACTCTAGCATAGAATCTGACCAGCCAACTGTATCTATTAGCCTTATTCAATTCACATTTTCTCAAAATGTTTCTCCCAGGAAATAATTTTTCATCTTCTGTTTTCAATAACTTTGGCACTCTGTAATTGAAAAAGCACCAAAAAGCTGGTGAAAAAGTACTGTCAACATTATTGTGACTATTGTCTTGCTTCCTTTATTGATACGGTGTGAAAATATCACCTGCGACAGGGATGTCCAACTCCAGTCCTTGAGGGCCAAGGTCCTCACACATGTTTGGCACAGCCAAATTACGTTGAACACATTTCTCCATATTGCTGTCCATCCTAAACATTGGAATGAATATGGCCCTTGAAGACTGGAGTTGGACATTCCTGGCCTTTAGAAAACTCTTAAAAGTGAATTAAATAAGGCCCCATTTCTGCATATTCTAGAACAGGGGCTCTCTTGCATTGCCATCCACGTAAAGTCAATTAGAAGGTTCTTCAGAATGTTGTACCAGAAAGTTCTTGCCACAGTGAGAGCACCATGAGATCTTTAAGTGTTCAATAACCATGCAGAGTATGCTATAAAGTACCACTGCTCCACCTCTGGACTTAAAAGGGAAGGACCTCCAATGATCATCATTGGACTTTGCACCAGAGATGTCATCAGAAAATGTCAAAACTGATCGGTCAATAGTTCTGGCCAGTCAGGATGAGAATCCCAGACAAACCCCTCCCCCCCCCCCCCCCCCCAAAAAAAAAAGCGATTGGCATGCTGCACATGTGGTTTTCTACTCACTTAGTGGCCAGCAGCATGTTCTTTCTGGAGTGCAGATCGGTCGGGTCTGTGTGCTGTCTGTTCAAGTATTCAGACACCGCCTTGGCTGGAAATTCCGTTTCACAGATGTAACCAAAATCCCGGGCGAGATGGACAGCTTCACCTGCAGGGAAGGAGCACAAACAGTCAGCACTTCAGAATAAAAGCCCTTTTGATAGTCAGACAGCATTTGACTTGACTCTTAATCAAACATACATACTCAAACAATCTGTTTGCCTATTATAATGACTTGACAAAGGGCTCTTGAACAGCTTTAAATGCTGGATTTGTTTATGATGTTGTGTATTTGGAATTAAAACCACCCTCATTCTTGTGCTTGGAAGTGATGTTCTTCATCTATTCATGAGGTATCCCCTTAGTACTTCCTGTCTCAGGCACATGACAGGAAATGGGTGGAAAGCTATCAAAGGAGACAGGAGATCCTAACTTTGACAGGTGGCCTCACAGAGTTGTCTCGAACCTCTTCAGGCAACCGTAAAATTGGGGAAATGATTCCCCATTTTCTGCCAAGATGCCATATGTCAGAAAATCAAGAGAAGATGGAGAATTTAAATAAATCAAAACAAAACAAAAAAATCTGACAGGCCGTCCTTTAAGTTGTTTTAAAACTGAAAAGCTGTCTTTAATTGCTGTCTGGTAATTTCACAAATATGCATTCATAGTTCACACCTCTGTGTTTATTAGAGTGGCACTAAAGTGAAAAAAAAACTGATACAATGAATTGTATGTGTAGTACAGATAATGAATAGAACATTAGCAGCAACTGAAAGACTCATAGTTTTATTTTCAGTTATATACAGTGGAGGAAATAATTATTTGACCCCTCACTGATTTTGTAAGTTTGTCCAATGACAAAGAAATGAAAAGTCTCAGAACAGTATCATTTCAATGGTAGGTTTATTTTAACAGTGAAATCCTGAACGACAACCTCCTTCCCTCTGCCAGGAAACTGAAAATGGGTCGTGGATGGGCACGACAATGACCCAAAACATACAGCAAAGGCAACAAAGGAGTGGCTCAAGAAGAAGCACATTAAGGTCATGGAGTGGCCTAGTCAGTCTCCGGACCTTAATCCAATAGAAAACCTATGGAGGGAGCTCAAGCTCAGAGTTGCACAGAGACAGCCTCGAAACCTTAGGGATTTAGAGATGATCTGCAAAGAGGAGTGGACCAACATTCCTCCTAAAATGTGTGCAAACTTGGTCATCAATTACAAGAAACGTTTGACCTCTGTGCTTGCAAACAAGGGTTTTTCCACTAAGTATTAAGTCTTTTATTGTTAGAGGGTTCAAAAACTTATTTCACTCAATGAAATGCAAATCAGTTGCTATCTTTTATTTAAGGTTATTTTTTCGATTTTCCTTTTGATGTGCTATCTGCCACTGTTAAAATAAACCTACCATTGAAATGATACTGTTCTGAGACTTTTCATTTCTTTGTCATTGGACAAACTTACAAAATCAGTGAGGGGTCAAATAATTATTTCCTCCACTGTAGCTTTTTTTTTTTATAACATTGCATTATTCTGTCATAATTCCAATTACGGACCGCACTCTGTATTTTAATTTAAACTATGAAACAGAGCAGCACTAATGACCCTTTGAACTCCCCTGCAGTAAAACCTTATCTAAATCTGTCTCTGACTGTTTCTTTGATGTATAACTGCTTCAGAAATAGGACTGACAAGTTGGGTAAAAGAGCTCAGAGAAGCTCTTTTGTATAGATAACAACTGAAGTTTATTAACTCTTCCTGTATTGGAAACAATATGAGGCTTGTTTCTTTGCTGCTAACGTTCTATTTCTTAGCTGTACTACACATACAATTCAATTGTCTCCAAGGTTTATTTTCACGTCAGATTCCCTTTAACCTTCCTGGCGGTAACCCGGGGTAAGCCGCACAGGAGGTTTTCTCAGGCCCTGCTGGGCCAATAATCTTTTTTTTGCAACACGCAGCTAGCACTTTGGTAGCTACGTGTGCATTCCGATTGCAGCCGCTACCCACCGATTAGTCGCCGCTCACCGTGCCGTGCCGCCCCCCCAGACCCCGTGCACTGCCTGGCCAATCAGTGCCAGGCAGCGCTGAGGGGTGGATCAGGACTCCCAATCCATGGCGGCGGGGGAAGCCCTCCAGGAGATCCCGTTCTTTGAATGGGATTTCCTGATCGGAGGTCGCCGGAGGCGATCGAAGAGGGTGGGGGGATGCCGCTGCACAGCGGCTATCATGTAGCGAAGCCTGGGCTCGCTACATGTTTTAAAAAAAAAAAAACTGCTGCGCTGCCCCCTGGCGGTTTTTAATAGAAGTGTGATCTTTTCTCATATGTGTTTAAAGGGCATCTGAAAGGAGAGGAAAATGGAGGCTGCCATATGTCTAATCTGTTAAACAATACCAGTTGCTTAGTGTCCTCCTGATCCTTCAAGCACCAGTAGTGTCTGAATCACACACCTGAAACAGGCATGATCTGCATGCTTGCTCAGCGTGTATGGCTAAAAGTATTAGAGACAGATGATCAGCAGGACAGCCAAGCAATCTGCATTGCTTAAAAGGAAATACATATGGCAGCCTCCCTATCCCTCTCACTTTAGGCATCCTTTAACAAAATGCACGGTATCACCTGCTACCAGTTGTCATCGTTTGTTTGGGGTTTTGATTTGATTTCTGTTACAGTTATTATCCTTTACAGCCATAGTGACAGCAGAAGCAGCGGCGTACAATCATTGTTTAATCCGCTCTCATCTCTGTACGTCACATTGACTGACAGGAAGAAACAAGCACAGGCTCTCTTTAAAGAGTATAGAGTGGGGAAACATAACAATAATGAAGCTAAATATAATCCTAACTGTCATATTGTGCGCTAGTTGCGCTCTCATGTTTCACGCCTGCAGCTGTGGGCCCTTCTTGCGACTCGCAGGAATGTGCTGTGTGTGTCACACAAGAAAGCTGGGAGCGCACTAGAGGTGGCCAGAAGTCAGGGAGGGCGGGGATCTCGGCAATCCTTTCTTCAGGATAACCTGAGGGGATTGGATGGATTTCAGATTCACAGGCAGGCTGCCACGCTCTTCCATTTTAGTGATCAGGATCAGCGTGTTATTACTGAGGAGAAGAAGCTGATGCAGAGACAGCAAGGAAGAAATATACCTGAAGAAAAAAAAAAACTCACTGCTGATCGGGCGAATGTCTTCCACTGTAACCAGTAGGCTGAAAATCCAGCAACACCAAGTTCATCATTTCTTTGAACTCGTGTAGGACCCCATAATTCTGTTAGACGTAACCCTTAGATTCCTAGGCTAGGCTTGTGTGCATTTTTTTTTGTTTTGTTTTTTAACTTAAAGGAAACCTGTTAGGACAAAAACCTCCCCTCGGGGGTACTCAACTCCGGGGAGGGGGAAGCCTCTGGGTCCTAAAGCTGTCGTGGCAACTCTATTTCTTATTACACCTGAAAAATGTTGAAATTCACATCACTTTTTGTCCTGATGCCTTCAGCTTTAGCATTGCTCCTTCCAGTGAACAGTCAGGGTTAATTTCTTTAAGGATGCAGGCATCAAACCTACAAATGTTGATTCCGGTGATAACTTTAATGACTGTATATAGTTTATTGCAAGCTTTTGAAACGTTAAGTTTCTTCTTCAGGCATTATACAGAACTGTGCCTGAAGAAGAAACTTAAAGAGAACCCGAGGCGGGGTTCTGAGAATAAAATCCCCATACAGAGGCTGGGTCTGTCTATAGAGCCCAGTCTCTGTTGCTATTTAGATCACCCCTTAGCCCTCTCTGTGCTCTGCAATTCCCCCATAAAACACAGCCGTGCTGCTGACACGCAGCTTGTCGGAGCGGGCTGTGTTTTCCTTTGTAACGTCAGTCTCTGCTCTCCCCCGCCTCCTGCATCGCTCCGGTCCCCGCCCACATCCTTTCCCTCCCCGCTGATTGAAGGGAAGGGACGTGGGCGGAGACCGGAGCGATGCAGGAGGCGGGGGAGAGCTGAGACTGACGTTACAAAGGTAAACACAGCCCGCGCAGCGCGGCTGTGATTTATGGGGTCTCCCTGAGCGCAGGGGGGATTAAGGGGCGATCTAAATAGCAACAGAGGCTGGGCTCTATAGGCAGACCCAGCCTCTGTATGGGGATTTCGTTGTGAGAACCCCGCTTTGGGTTCTCTTTAAAGAGAGCCCGAGGTGGGCCCATAAAAAATAAAATGGTGCTACCTGATTCGAGGGGCTGTGCGGATCAGGTAGCTGATATCCACGCCGCTCTCCCCGACTCCTGTGGACCGAACTGGCCCACTTTCACTTTTGAGACCTCTGGGTCACAACGCTGGAAGGAGAGATTGATTCTCTCTCGCAGCGTGCAAGGAGGCGGGGAGCGGTAGGTGTCACGGCTGAGGAGAGAGAGAGATGCCCAATGGCAGCTCTGGAAAGCCTGCAGGAATGCCCCTAGCAGGCATTTTGAGCAGAGAATTCCTCTCCTCTATTTTCACTCCGATATAGCAACAAATATTGTTGCTAAGTTTGGGGGCTATATCGCGACGGAGGGGGGGGGGGGGGGGGCAGAGAGCGGCGGTGTGGGGGACATAGAGGCATATCATGAGGCAGAGAACAAGCCTCTGTGTCCCATCTGCCCCAATGAACCGCCTCGGGTTCTCTTTAACATTTTGAAAGCTTGCAGTAAACCATGTACAGCCATGCCTTAGCTAAAGCTGAAGGTAAATACACCATTCTCCTCCTCCTTGACCTTTCAGCAGCTTTTGATACAGTAGATCATCCCCTACTCCTCCAGTCCCTCCAATCCATGGGCATTCACGATCTCGCCCTGACCTGGCTTTCATCCTACCTCTCCAACCGCTCCTTCACGACCTCCTTCAATGAGTCCTCGTCCACCCCCAACCACCTCTCAGTGGGAGTCCCCCAAGGCTCGGTCCTTGGCCCCCTACTGTTCTCCCTATACACATCCTCCATTGGCAAGGTTATCTCCTCCATGGGTTTTAACTATCATCTGTATGCAGATGACACCCAAATCTATCTCCACACCCCTGACATATCCACCACTACCATGGACAAGGTCTCCTCCTGCCTATCTGCCATCTCCTCCTGGATGTCCGCTAGGTTCCTAAAACTAAATCTAGACAAAACGGAATTTATGATCTTCCCACCCCGGTCATCCCTGGACCTCCCAGATGTGCAGGTCACTGTTAACCACACTACTATTCACCCTACCTCTCAAGCCCGCTGTCTGGGTGTCACCCTGGACTCCGCACTCTCCTTCACTCCCCACATCCAAAACCTCACAAAGTCCTGCAACTTCCACCTTCGTAACATCTGTAAGATTCGCCCTTTCCTGACCCCTGCCACCACCAAACTCCTCATCCATGCCCTCATAATTTCCCGCCTCGACTACTGCAATGCCCTTCTGTCTGGACTCCCTAAGACCCGAATAGCCCCACTGCAGTCCATCATGAATGCGGCTGCCAGAATTATCCACCCCTCCCATCGCTCCACCAGGGCGGCTCCCCTCCGTGAATCCCTCCACTGGCTTCCTATCCAGTCCAGAATCAGATTCAAGATATTGTGTCTGACCTACAAATCCATCCACAAAACCTGTCCAACCTACATTTCTGATCTTACTCAGAGATACACACCAAGCCGCTCACTCCGCTCCTCCAATGAACTTCGCCTGACCGTCCCCCGCATCACCCAGTCCCATGCACGCCTCCAAGATTTCTCAAGAGCCGCTCCGACACTATGGAACTCCCTACCTCCACCCATTAGGGCAGCCCCCTCCTTCAACACCTTCAAGAAGGCCCTCAAAACTCACCTTTTCACTCTTGCCCACCACCCCTCACAATTGCTCTAAACCCACAGCCGAACTCTGGTCCCCTACCTCTCGTGTCCCTACCTCTCCCTCTAGATTGTAAGCCTTTGGGCAGGGTCCTCACTCCTTTTGTGTCCTACCTGATCATGCACCTCTATTACTGTGCACCCATGCTATGCATTTGAGTGAACCTAACTTGCCTAACTCCATGCTCCCATCCAGTGACTGACTAAGCATTACCTTGTACTCATACTGTGCTGTGTGATCTGGTTTTCTTGTATTCCTGTATTGTCATATTGCTGTTTGTCACCCCTAAATATTGTCTGTAACCTAAATTAATGTCCAGCGCTGCGTAATATGTTGGCGCTTTATAAATACAACAAATAAATAAATAATAAATAAATGTACAGTTAGTCATTAAAGGTATCATCGGAATCAACGGGTTTGGTTTGATGTTTGATTTCTGCTCCTCTACTAACACCGGACCACACTTCACTTTCTTTAAAGAGAACCCGAGGTGGGTTTGAAGAATATTATCTGCATACAGAGGCTGGATCTGCCTATACAGCCCAGCCTCTGTTGCTATCCCAAGCCCCCCTAAGGTCCCCCTGCACTCTGCAATCCCTCATAAATCACAGCCACGCTGCTGACAAACAGCTTGTCAGAGCTGGCTGTGTTTATCTCTATAGTGTCAGTCTGCTGCTCTCCCCGCCTCCTGCAGAACTCCAGTCCCCGCCTGCATCCCTTCCCTCCCTGCTGATTGGAGGGAAGGGATGGGGGCAGGGACCGGAGCTATGCAGGAGGCGGGGGAGCAGCTGAGACTGACACTACAGATGTAAACACAGCCTCACAGCATGGCTGTGATTTATGAGGGATTGCAGAGTGCAGGGGGACCTTAGTGGGGTTTGGGATAGCAACAGAGGCTGGGCTGTATAGGCAGATCCAGCCTCTGTATGCAGATAACATTCTTTAAACACACCTCGGGTTCTCTTTAAGGATTGACTGATTGAATCTTCTTGCAGTTAAAGGGACTCTCTGAACTCTTCTCCAGCACCACAACTCAAAGGCATCAATTCAGAGGAGCTGATCTGCATGCCTGTTCCAGTTAGAGAATTCATCATTCGTGGCACTGAGGATAATCACTCAGTCAGTGGACAGTATGTGACCACCCTCCTGCTTTTCACTGTTATTGTATTGATTTCACACTACTTTCTTATCTCCAAACAAAATACACAACATCAAACAGAACTTCAGAAACCTCAAACATGTACCGCCCATGTTCAGCTACACGTTCATGTTCCTCCTGAGAAATTTTAGATCGCTCTTTTCAGAACTTCTTCAGTTCAAATTTCAAATACATGACTTGATTCACCGTGTCACCACAGCATCTGTTTGGCTCTTTGACAGGGCCAGTCCAAAGTCATAGACTTGCTTTTTTCTTTTTTTCATCCATTTGTTTTTGGGTTTTCCTTATCCTTATCATATTGCATAACTCCAGTAAACTTCAGCTTTTCACCTTTTGGATGGATGACATACTTCAGTTTTCAACCACATTCTCAAAATGGTTTACACTGTAAGATTGCATAGTCAGCATCCCTACTGTCCATGGTACGTGGGTCTCAGTCCTTCCAAATACCTTAGGGGATGTCCTTGTAACAGAATAGTTTTTGAGTGTGCATTTGTGCAATTATGTCATCACAAAGCAAGCAAACACTTGCCTGGCCCTTCCTAAGCTTTCGTTCTACCCCCAGCTTCAATGCAGATTGTGAGAAACAATCACATAGTGAGGGCTACGAGTAGCAGGATGGGAGTGTTGAGATGTCAATGACCCCAGTAGGTATCTGAATTCCCACTGTAAATAATACAAGTTTGGTACAGCATTAAGAAGTTTTGGATAAGGTGTAGAGCCCATGGTTCCTTTAATAAAAGCAACTGTTTCAGGTCCAGACACAACAAGGCATCCTCACACTGATAGCACCATGTTTCAAAGTTGGTATGACATCCTTGCTGCTAAATCACTTTAGTAGTAATGGGACATGTAATATCCAGACAGATCCAATGCTCACTTGTTCCCTCATAGAGTTTATGCCACAAGGCCTCAAAATCACAGAATTGTCCTTTGAAAATCTGGGTAAGTATTGGAGTGGTTTTTGTCTTATTGTATACGTCCACGGAGCTCCAGTTTTGCCCAGAGCCATTATTATCACTAGGTCGTGAACTCTAACCATAGCTGATGTTAGAGAGTCCTTTAGTTCTTTCAGTGTTCTTTAGATGCCCTCAGAGTAATTGTAGAAAGCAACTCAACTCTGATGAGATCCACCACAATTCTAGGTCTTCTCCACTTGAAGAAAAAGGGTGTTAGTCCATGGCCCCAGGTGTTCCCATCTAAATCCTCACAGGGTTGCATCTCAGATGAATGTTATTGTGGCCAGCAATCATGAAGATGAGAATGTATTGACCGACGGACTAATGGAAGAGCATGCCAACCAGGACAGGTAAGTCGCTATGCTGCAGAAATCTTGCCAGGACTGTCGGGGACCACAATAAAGTTGAAATGAGATCTAGGTGAGCCCCGGCAGCTGGCTTGGGGGCCCTCATATATTTGCCCCATTTAGCCCTATGGAATGTCAGCCCTGAATCCCAACAATAACTCATCAATGCACTGCTACAGAACAATCCAATGTTTAGCAGTAAGCAAGGGGGACATGTGGGTTATTTTTCTAGCCCCGTTGCCTGGCCGGACTGTCTACTACCTCTTAAAACCAAAGCTATTTCCTCTTGAACATACAACACTGTATAACAGTCAAACTGTTTCATGAGCTGTGTTATATTTCCTGTAGGATGGCCACAAGCCCGTCAGTCCCCACTGAGCCTGTAAATATCTTTATTAAGCAATCTACATGTGAAAACGTGAAACAATAATAGTAATAATCGTGATAATCCCTCACCAGTCACCAGAGACAGATAGATGACTGGTAATTACACTTGTTTCCCTCGCATTACGACATGTCAGCCGGCTGTATTATCATTTAACATACTGTAAAGTGGATCATGATTAGTGTAAATCGTCCCTGTACTCTAATGACGGCTCTATGCTTTCCCCTGTTCAGATGCTCGTAATTATTCCTGAAGGGAGTATCTGGTTACACGTGCTATCGAGCTGCTCCGAGATGGATGGAAAGCTATGGAGGAAGCTAGATGGAGGATTATGACGCTGGCAGGGGTGTAACCAAGGGGCGTAACAATAGCCTCTGCAAGGGATACAGTCGCAGGGGGGCCTGTGGGGAGTAAAACCTGGTTGGAAGCCCACCCAGGGCTATTTTTAGCGGCAGGAGGTGGGCAGTGTGCGCACAGCGGTGGGGTGGTGGGCGTTACTCCCCCCTCCCTCACCTCAGACCCCTCCTTCAGTGCTCTCTACTCGCAGAGGGAAAGGAGCCCAATCAAAAGTTTAACAGGGGGCCCCAGTGATTTCTAGTTATGCCTCTTGGTGTAACTACAAGGAAGCAGCCTCTATGACTGCAAGAGGGCCTAGAGCCTAAGGGGGCCCCAACTACTACTACACTCCCTCCGATAAAGGTGACCATTCTTAAGATCAGGTGTTTTTGTGGCTACACTTGTTATGGGTGTGAAGATTATGATGTCCACACTAGTTTATGACCCTTGCAAGATGGGCCCCCAGGCTGTGAGGGTCACCAGGGGGAGTGACCATTGGGGGCTCCATTAAAGTTTTGCTGGGGGGGAGGGGGCATGATTTGTAGTTATGCCCCTAAATGCTGAGCCTGATGTACTGAGGTTCTTGTGGGCTGGAGAAGACTGCAGTGAAATGATCCAAAAACTGGACGTGGATCTACTGAAACCCATCTAAACATTAGCATAAACAGCTCAGCAGGACTAGTACGGACTAGTTCAGCACTGCCCTGCTAGCCTCGCCACCTGTGCACACGCTGCTCGGACTGAGTTTTGGACACTGTTTGTTTTTGCTTTAGTTTCATGCATCAAATAGGTAATATGCTTCAGAAGTACTTTTGTCTTCTCTCACAATCATTCTGCTACGTGTAACCGTGCCCTGTGGTTAAACCCCGCCCCCGACCCCACGCCTCACCTTAACCTTCCCTATAATGTTAACCTCTTTGTGACACCTAACTGTAATTTCAACCCTTAATGTTCACTCCCTTCTCACACCTAACTTTAACTTCCCTCTAAACTTGAACCCCTTTCTGTCACCTAACTCTATCTTCCTGTTACATTAACCCCTTTCAGACACCCACCCCTATTCTCCCCCTTAATGTTAACCCCATCTTTTTGGTTGAAAGGAGGTGAACAGCAGAACAAGAACAACAACATCAAAAATTCCATCATGCTTTGCACAGCATCAGGGGAATAATGCCAGAGCAGATTTTTTGATGGGGCGGAGCTTAGCTTCTGTGCAGCTAAAAATGAGGCTTGAGTATGAAAAACAAAGTTCTGATGCTGTGAAACTGTTAAAGAAACACCAAGCCTTTTCAGTGCAGCGGAGTAGATTTTTAGTCTGGAGGTTCACTTTAATGTTAACCCCTCCCTGACACCTAACCATATCCTCCTCACTTATTTTTCCCTGGCCTATTTCTATCTTTACCCTTAATGTGAAGATGCAAACCCCTTCTTGTCACCAAACCTTATCCTCCCACTGTGATGTTAAACCTTTCCTGACACCTAACCATAGCCTCCCTTCTTGTTAACCCATTTCTGTCACCTAAACTTGTCACCTTCACATTCATTTTTCTTATCACCTATGTCCATGTGGCCAAATGTGAACATATATTTGCATGAAGACGCAGAAAGGGATCACAAAGGAACAGCCAATCAAGGGGGAGAAGCTTCAAAAACTGTGACAAAAACACTGTCACAAAGCCGATAGCAGAATATCAGTATCAGTTATCGTACTTTGCTAAAATTCCATCAACTTCAACCAATACCCAACAGAACCAGTCTACAAAATCTCCACGCCCATATGGTGGGGGCATCACCAAACAGCCACAGACAGAGATGAAAACTGGATAAAATTTTTAACCAATCCTACACACAAACACAGAGCAAATCAGTATTGGATACTACTGTCCGTCAAATGCTTTGTTCAGTACAAGGGGCCCAAAACAGAGCAGGGTCATCCACAAGGCCACCTAGGCAACTGCCTGGGGCTAGTAGGTATTAAGGGGTCCAGCTGCCACTACTATCCCGCTGCCACTATCACTAGACTATAGGAGGATGCAAAGGCTAATACATTTTGCCTTGGGCCTCATTTCATCTTCATTGTTTTCTGGGCTGAAAATTCAAAATTTCTTATTTAATATTATGAAAAATCACCTATGTTATTCTTTTCTTTTCATACAATCAAGAAATCATTACGGTTGTCATACACTCTCTATATGGGCTGCTCTTCCTGCATGAGTCATTAGCTGCACAAAGCAGAAGACACTGCAGCTCTTTCTAAAACATAAGCAGTAATCAGCAATCAGCACATCCTTCAGGGATTTTGTAATGATTGCATGCATCTCTGCAAAAATGGCAAGGTAAAAACATCTAAAAACATATTCTCAACAAAAAGGTAATGTTCGTATGAATGAAGACCGGAAGTGTATTGCAATCTCACCTTCCACCAGGGAGGTCAATAAAGTGACATTGGCAGCTTTGCGTCTTCCTGCTGGTAAATTCAGGCCAATCTTTTCCAATCTTTCCCTCAAGGACCTTCCTCCATTTTTAGATTTTGCTCTGCAAGGGAACACAGGCAATGATTAGGGTTACCAGTGGCAGGAACATGTGACAGAGAGTATATGTAAGAATACACACATACAAACCAAACTACACGCGGCAAAAATCTTTCCTGTTACTGGAAAATTCAACTTCGGTCATGCCCAATTAAATGTTTACTTTCTACTTAACCTGAAAATGTGCACCCTTCCCAGTTCTCACCAACTTCCCCATCTCCCATACTCACCTAGTCGCGTCCTTAGTTTTGCAGGACATAATTATATTTTTTCTTTTTGAATTATTTACTTAACTGGCCATTCAGTTGATAAACACAGTGGGCTTGATTCATTAAAGCGTGCTAACACTTAGCACGACAGTGAAAAAACGCTTTGCATGTGATATAATTTGCGCAAAGGTTTGCGCGCGTAAAAGTATGACTTTGCGCGAACGGCATGAATTCGCGCGCAAAGTATCATTATCACGTGAAGTCACTGCATATCATGCGATCTTGTTAGCATCTAATTCTAACCTACCCCTCAAAATAAAGCTTGTCCTAACACCAAGCTTATCCCAAAAGAATAATGCCTAACCGTTACCTAGCCCCAACCAACAAAAAATGCTAAAAATTGTAAACCTCTTCCTAGTGCCTAACTTAATGTAATGTCTATTTTAATGTCACCTATGTTCCATTCTTCCTTAGTTGGGCCATCATTTCCTCCATGGGAAATTATGCTAGAACTAGAAGGCAGAGGATCTGCTGAACATCCCATAGGGTTGGTAAGGTTCCAATATGTTCATTTAGGTCCTGTGGTGGCCACTTGAAGTATAAAGTGTTCCTCTCAGCTGGGCTGAGTAGGTGGAAGCTTTGCAGAGGGAATGTTTTGCGTCTTACGGAGGCCACAGAAGGAAGTCATGTCAATATTTAGGAAAGGGGCTGGTGACCTATCTTAAACTTTATTCCTGGATCTCTTCCCCAGAAGGATCAAAGGCTGGACCTGCTCCAAGCCCTCCTCTGCATGCTCAGGGCTCCTTTTTAACTAGCCTATTGAATATTTTTACTCTCACGCCTTGTGTCATAGAACTTTCAATCGGTTTCATTCTCTTTATATTACTTTGATCAACAGAAACTGACTTATATCTCAAAATGAAAGTAGATCACTGCATAGTGTCTTAATTTAAATATGTAGTTCACCCGCCCATATTTTTCATTATTAGCAAAGGTAAATAGTGGACTAAGCCATTATTCACACAACTTTCACATTTGGTGCAACTGTTCCAGAAACATTCCCTTTGAAAAAAGTCAGTCACACGATCCAGGTTTTAATATATTAATAATCGTCACAAAAATATAATAATACAAAAATGGTTTACGTGCAATGGTCATAACTATGTGTTTGAAAACTATAGCATATTCCAAACAAAATGCATTAAAATAGCCAAAAACCTGAACTGAGGCTTTAATGACGAAGCAAAAAACAAAAAACAACTGATTGCATAGGTATCCACCCCCTTTTAACATGGCCTATCATCATTGGTGGAGCCAACTATTACCCCCTGTCACGTAATTAAATGGAGATCACCTGTGTGTAGTCAGGTCGCTGGAAGCGATTTCAGTGTAAATACACGAGTTTCTGGAAGGCCCATCTTCTGGTGAGTCTGCAGCGAGGCATAACCTACACCATGAAGACAAAAGAACACTCCAAGCAACTCCATAAAAAAAAGTGATTGAAAAATACAAGTCGCGAAGGACACAAGAAAATCTCCAAGTCATTGAATAGTTCTTGGAGTACAATTAAATCAATCAATTGAGAATTTAAAAATTTGGTGAAGTTGTACAGTTGTCTACCAACCATCAAACATAAGTGGCCCTGCTAGAAGACTAGTGATGATGACCACCAAGAAAGAGAGGACAACTCTAAAGGAGTAACAAGCTCATTACGTGAGAAGGGAGAGGCTATGCATATAGCAACGGGCTGCTTCTCAGGTGCTTCAGCAGAGTAGCAATATTGCCACTGTCAACAAAAACTCATTAACATCTTGCCCACAGTTGCCCCTAAGTGGTGAACTCTCAAGTCAACTGGTAGAAGGTTCCATGGTCTGATGAGACCAAAATGAAGATTTTAGCCCATCAGACTACACACTATATTTTACATAAGCCAAACACTGCATATCATTATAAACACACTATTCCCACCGTGAAACATGTCTCTCTGCAGCAGGCCCTGGAAGGCTTGTGATGTGAGAGATCACAGTAGAATTAACTTATTGGATGGCCGAACTTGATGGACGGATGACTTTTTCAACCAAACAAAGTATGTAACTATGAATGTAGTCATTTAGAAGAAAGTCCTGAAGATACATTTAATGGCGTGTACTGAGCCTTGGAAGAGGATTTGTCTTCCAGAAAGACAAAAACTCCAAGTCAAAAGCCAAAACTACTGAAGAATGGTTTAAAGAGACTCCGTAACAAAAATTGCATCCTGTTTTTTATCATCCTACAAGTTCCAAAAGCTATTCTAATGTGTTCTGGCTTACTGCAGCACTTTGTACTATCACAGTCTATGTAATAAATCAATGTATCTTTCCCTTGTCAGACTTGTCAGCCTGTGTCTGGAAGGCTGCCAAGTTCTTCAGTGTTGTGGTTCTGCTATGCACTCTCCCCTCAGGGGGGAAAGAAACACACAAATGATCTCTTGAGATTCAAAAGGAATGCTGTATACAGCCTGCTTGTGTATGGATGTATTTTCTATGTGTGGACATACTGTACATCAACCTACTTCCTGTTTTGGTGGCCATTTTGTTTGTTTATAAACAAACTTTTTAAAACTGTTTTTAACCACTTTTAATGCGGCGGGGAGCGGCGAAATTGTGACAGAGGGTAATAGGAGATGTCCCTTAACGCACTGGTATGTTTACTTTTGTGCGATTTTAACAATACAGATTCTCTTTAAAACAAGAATGGAAATATGCTGGTGTGCTGGACTCCTGATCTAATTCCAAAATTGACCCACACTTAATAGGCAGTTCAACAATTTTCCCCAAAAAAATAATCTGAAAGAGTTTGAGCAGTTTTGCAGTATTGAAAAGACAAATGGAGAAAAGTGACTCCTTATACTACTACCAAAGGTTCATCTACTAAAAAATGACCTGAAGAGGATAGGTACTTATGCAATCAGCCATTTTGCAATGTTCTTTTCTCTTGAAATGTAATTTAAATTCACGTTGCAGAAACCTTTTGTTACTTGACAACAAAACAAGTCTATTTTCTCTCCTTTATGAGGATGTTATTTTCTCTATTAATGCCTGATGGAATTCAATAAAAACATTTTGAAAAAAAAAGTCTATTTCTGTTGATCAGGGTCCAACAAACAATTTAAATCCACTGTGACTCAATGTTTTATAACAATAAAGACAACAAAACATCAGGAAGTGGATACATTTGAAGGCACCATATACATGAAGTCTAGACCTACACAGGCCTTGAGTCATAACTCAGAGCTCTGAGTCAGAAGTCAAGACTGTTGAAGTTCAGAGATGTACAATAGCTCAATTCATTTTTGTGGGGGTGCTCCACACCACCGCGTCAAAACAACTTGAGCCTTAAGTTTGTTTTGGGTTTAAGGTGCCAAAGTTACATGGCAATCATATATTTTCAGCTCTGCTTGTTTCAGTATTAGACAATTGTGGACTTTGAGGACCTTTGGAGCAAAATTTTGGCACTGGACTTCTTCATTAGGGGAGGTAGCTGCTAGAACAGGCTAACTTTTTATAAAGGGGAATTAGGTTTGGGGATGCCAATATAAATGGGAAAGGTGATTGCTGCTCCTTGTTGTAGCCACACTCCAATCCAAATGGACAGAATTAGAGGAAGGGGGGGGGGGGGGGGGTTGGTGTTAACTGCAGCATTCATTCCTTCTCTTAAGAGCCTGGGGGTGTGTGGAATGCACATTTTGACCCCTCTTAAAAGTTACTCAATACAGTTGTTTGGAGCTATGTGGCACTCATTAGTGCAAGGTACAAATGCCTATGCCTCTATGGCAGGGGTCTCAAACTCAATTTACCTGGGGGCCGCAGGTGGCAAAGTCAGGAAGAGGCTGGGCCGCATAAGGAATTTTACAATCGCGGCGCCGCCTCTGCCCGCCCCTCTCACTCTTCCTTCACAGAGAGGGGTGGGGAGAGGCGGCGATCTGTGCGGCGATTGACGTCAGGAGGGTCAGAGCTACAGCTGGAAGCTCTGCCCCTTCCAGGAAATGCCGGCGGATTGCCCCCCGGGCGATTTGGGGGCTCTGCAGCCCTTGTTTAGCGGCGGGGATGTGGCGGATTACTTGGGAGCACTGAAGCGAACTATAAGGAAGCTTTTGCCGGCGAGGGCCACAAAATATTGTATCGAGGGCCGCAAATGGCCCTCGGGCCGCGAGTTTGAGACCCCTGCTCTATGGAGTGCGGCTTAGCAGTCCCGGAACTATTGGATGAAACATCCCTCATAGTTTTGATGGGGCCCAGAGAGAGGTAGAGATAGCTTCTTACCCTCCTCTGGTACTCCCCCAATGCTTCCCGATGCTCCTCCCATGGTGTATATTACATCCTCCAGCACTGGGTCCTCCTTTTCAGTGTAGGCATCTACTGTTACTCACAGCTGAACTGGGCTCAAGGCATTTTCCATGTCCCGCAATGTAACATGACGTGAGAAGGCTCAAGACCAGGGTGGAGGTCACTGACACCATGTGACTGTACTAAAAAGGAGAATGCAATGCTGGAGGAGGTATTATACATTTCAATATACTTCCCCTGCACCACTCCGTGAGTGAGGAGTCCCACGGTGGTCTCACATGTGGGGGAATGGCAATGGATCTGATAGTGGTCGTACTGTTTTCCACGAAGGGTAGAGTGGAGTCATAGCGGATGCACATGTGCATAATGGTGCCACACTGTTATTGTGGGTCATGGTGGTCACACTATAACATGGGTCATGGTGGCATCAACTGCCCTATGGAAGTCACTATGGGGAAAAGGAGGATTGTTAGAAAGGGGGAGGGAATTAAAGTTTGTAGCCCCCTGTTGCATCCATTGACTTGGTTGGGGTAGTTCTTTATACAGCCACTGTTTATCTCACCAGATCGCCTACAACGGTCGGTCTTATGTAACCTATGTAGTAAGCTGCTATCTGTAATATACACCAGCTTCTCTAGAAGCCTTTTGATTACCATTCATGGCCACCCCAACCTCTGTCCTCATTGCAACTTATGGACTTGTTTGCATATGGTAGACTGGCTTAAAGAGCTGCCACCTGCAGACTGAAGTAACATTCCTCTAGTAAGTCTAAAGGAGAATGCCAGACAATTCACCTTGGTTCCTCAGAATTTCTTTTGTGCGACATTTACCTCAGTTTTTTACACTAGGAACGAGGACTATGCAGTAGAATAATACAGTCAAACATGCAGCATGAGGCCCTTCCTCTCCGCACTCACCTCCTCAAGACTCCTCCCAGAAGAGAGGCGTTCAGACACTCGGGTGGGGACAGGCGTCTCTGCACTTCCCCTACTGTCACTTTGTATTTGGAGGTGGAGCTGAGCAGGGACAGGCGGCCTGGCACCGAGCAGAAGACTTCTCCGGCGTTCACCGTCACTCCTCCCAGGAAGCCGTCCTTGTTCATCATCAGGGAGGTGACTGACTTAGGGGGTACGGGGACTGTGGAGACAGAAGGGGGAGGAGCATTGTGAGAATACTCAGATACAGGGTGGGTTTCTATGTGCATAATAACTAGAACATTACATACAGACAGAGAATGGGACATAAGCCTGTAGCAAGTATAGTTTAACAGAGAAAGAAGACTGAATATACAAACATGTATTCAAAGAACAAATGTAATAACATATAGTAGAAGGCAGAAAATTATTCAGGATACCGACTTTTATGTAAATTTTTCTGGTTTCAGCATCGGAAACACTTCCTATATCTGTATAATGTAACTCCGCCCTCCCCAGTGATGTCACAGCGTAATTAGCTATGCACCCTTCTTCTCTCAATGCACAGCACAAAACACACAACCATTTCTCAGTTATGCAAGTTGCCAGTATGGATGGTACCGTATAAATATTATTTAATCAATTAAATAAATAGTATTTAATAAATTATAAATAATAATAATACTATTAAGTATTATTATTATTATTATTATTATTATTATTATTATTATTATTATTATTATTATTATTATTATTTTAATATTCATTTTTTTTATCAATAATGCAAAAAAAGATGGTGAAAGGACATCTGAGGTGAAAATAAACTCATGAGAAAAACAACTGTATCTATCCTCCTTCTCCTAAAAATGACTTTTTTTTAGATATCCCACAGTATTATTTTATATTTAAATCTAGTTTTTAAGTTTTTACTATTTCATTATCTCTGCTCAATGACACCTTTATTGAAATAGGCTAGAGGTCAAATCTATGACTTATTCACCCTTTTTATCTCTTTCCTGCTCCCAGAAGCCATTTACTGACAGGAAAGTATTTTATGGCTGTAATTACTTATCAGTGAGGGTTATGCTATAGTCTGACCCAGTCCGACCCGGGCAGAAACTGTCACTTGCATACCTGATTTGCAACTCTTTCAGGCAGAGAAAGAAAAGAAGGAACACTGCCTAGTTACCGGTATTTGTGTGCTTGGCACTGTACATACCCATATTTATCTCATCATGTCACATGACACCTCTGTTGTCTTTTAAGTAAAAATTGCAGAAAAAGTTGTCATTGTTATATGATGAGGATGATGGTTATTATTATTATTAGTAATAAAAGTAGTAATCATAATAAGAGTGGTAGTCAGGGCCGGTTCTCTCATGAAGCAAGGTGAAGCATTTGCATCAGACAGAGATTACAGGGGCAGCATGTTTGTACTATGTGTACCTTCCTGAGGAGGAATGGGAGTGGCTGAGGGTGAGCAGTATGTTTGTCACAGACTCACAGCCAGCCAGTGTGCTATTGTGTTGAGCTGCAGCATGTCATGTGAGGACATTAACCTTCCTGGCGGTAAGCCCGAGCTATGCCGCGCAGGAAGATATCTCAGCCCCTGGTGGGGCGATTTGTGCCATTTAAAGTGCTGTGCGCGCAGCTAGCACTTTGCTAGCCGCGCGCACAGCTTGATCGCCGCCGCTCTGCGGCGATCGCCCGCACGCAGCGGCAGAAGAGGGCCCCCAGCCAGAGCCCTGCGCTGCCCGGACCAATGAGTTCCGGGCAGCGCTATGGGCTGGATCGGGTGTGCCTGACGTCAGGACGTCGGCTGACGTCCATGACGTCATCCCGGTCGTCGCCATGGCGACAGGAGAAGCCAAACAGGGGAGCGCGTTATATACGCGTTCCCCTGTTTGCTATTGATGCCGGCGATGATCGCACTAGAGGGACACATGCGCCCTCTAGTGGTGTTTCATGTAGCTACCACTCTGGTAGCTTTACATGAAACAAAAAAAAAAAAAAAGCAAAAAAAATTAACTGCCAGGGAGGTTAAATGAAGCAGAGTAAATTGTACCTAGAGAGCACGAGGCCCCATAGCATAGTTTTGATTGGGTGCTCCTAGATAGCAATACAGTATCGTTAGCCTAAGGGGGCCCCTAATATTAGATAGCCCAGTATAGATAAGATAACTTATCTCCTTTGTTCCACTCGCATTACTCTGCACCTCAGGGGATCCCATTATCGCCATTGACCTTTCCCACTGGGCCCCCCTTGGCTATGGGCCCCATACTAGATGCTATGGCTGCTATACTGATCCCTACTCCACTCATTATTACCTTACTAATAACAGTAGCAGTAACAGCAGTAGGATAGTAGTAACAACAATGATGCAGTTTCCATTAGTTTAATGTACCTTGCGCTTTGTGATCAGAATCAAATTGCAAATCGCAAGCTAGTGGAAAAAGGCCCTTTTTTATTCCAATTTCCATTTTTTTTTTCGATTTCCTGTTTTTTTTGTTTTCTGAGGGGTATTTTGTTTGTCATTTTTTGCATCAGAGAATGAAAGACGGAATCTTGCGATTGGTCTAAAATTACTGCGGTAGTCCGATTTTTGCGGCAAAATTCAGCATTCTCTGATTGGTCCAATGCATCCGAGTTCTCTCATTGGGCTAAAATGACAGAGTTGCTGTAAATCGAATTCCGAATTCCGTTTTCCAAATTCCGATCGGAAATGAGGAAATTTCAATACCGCGGAATCCGAATGAGCATTTCTAGTATCTGTGTGGCTGTTGTACGGATACATGTACAGTAATCGCTGCCCGACAGTTAACGATACTTATATGTGAGATCGCAGAGGACCGAGGCGCATCGGAGAACGCAGAGTCATTTTTCAGAAGTCTGTGAGAAATCACAAATGGTTCTTGAGTCACTTCTGCCACACACTGACAGCCATTATTCTGGGTGACAACCGTGATACAGGGCGGGGGTCATTACACAGGGTGACGGCCATTATACAGGGTGACAGCTATTATTCTGGCATCTGCTGTGTCCCATGATGTTTACACGGGCATCTGTGGTCATAGACCAGCTCTGCCAGAAACATTCCAGCACAATCGTGTTCAGGATCGGTTATGGAGGTTTCCAGATACCAAAGCCTTGTACACATGCTAGATAACATTTGCTTAAAACAATTATTTCATGCTGTATCGTCTGAGGATCTAACACAGGATCCACAACAATATCTCTGTAGCCACAGAAGGTCCTGTTACCACCTGATTCCTGAGTGGATGTTCCCTCGGTGGAGCAAGTCAGAGCCACAAACTCTAAGTTCACTTGTGACTGTGTTACCTGTTGTGTATGTTTTTTATCTGCCAAGTGGCCATGTATATAATTACCTGAATAAACTGAGCTTACGAATATCGAATAACCTTCCTGCTAATTTTGACATGGGCTTATTTGAAGTAAACAGTAAATAACAATTTAAGCGCAACGTTAAATAACAAAAACGGTAAATAACAATTTAATTGCAGTATTACATTACCTGTAAATTTACCGATAATGCTAAACCTAACTATAACCTAACCTCTCCCTACTCTCACAGAGAACCCTCCCCTGGTGGTGCATAACCCTAAGACCCCCCTGGTGGTGCCTAACTCTCAGGGCCAGAGCTACCATAGGAAGAAATGGGCAATTGCACCAGGGCCCCAGAGCCTGTACGGGCCCACAAGGTGTCCCTCCCCCATTTTAACTGTTGCTCCCCAGGGACTCTGAAGAGTCTGTTAAGTTAGGAGGTGATTGGGGGAGGGTCAGCAGCCAGCTCCGGGGCCCAGGGGGGAAGTTTGGCTGCAACAAAGGGCCTCTAATGTTGGGGGGCCCCCAGGCTAATCTTGCCCTAGGGCCCAATTGTTACTTGAACCGGCCCTGCTAACTCTAAGACGCCCCTCCCAGTGGTGCCTAACCCTAAGAGCCCATGATCCCCGCTAACAATAGTACAATACATTTCAATTGAATTGCAGCCGCCCGCTAAATAGCATAACAGTAAATAACAATTGCGCCATTTTTGGCCGTGACTTTTTCAACTGCTCCTGTTTTGATGGTTATCTCCATGGTGATATGTAGTGATATGTCATGTAGTATTCACTAAGCAATTTACCTCAGGCAAACCTTAAAATACAGATTCTCTCCTTAAATTAAGGAGTGATTACTAAAGTTAACAACTGTATTCTTAATTAATGACTTAATCCTAAACTTAAACACAGGGGCCAATATGGATATGCAATTTACTTTTTCTCCTGAGTTATCTCCTAGGAGATAACTTTCATATTCTCTTTAAAATAACTTTTAAGTATTTTGTAATTGAAAAAAGTACCCCAAAATTGGTGAAAAATTACTATCATAAACATTTTGAGTATTTTCTAGCTTACTGGTGTTTTAAAAGGTATTTTATGACAAATTTTAAAAATATCACCTAGGAGAAAAAGTGAATTGCATATGGGCCAGGATGTTAATTCCAGATGTGAATGCAAGTGATGACAACTGTAAAGTGTGCGAGGAGTTATCACCTGGCCGGTCGTTAAGTGGAGTGTTACCAGAGACTGCAATGTAAAGAGGAGGATTCTGAGCTGTCTGCTTTATTTTTTAGTATTTAATACAGAAGGGGACTGTGCATAGAGAGAAATACACAGCAGGCACACAGGGAGGGAGGAAAAGAAAGACTTTAAACTTATGTATATACACACATAGCCACACACATACAGTACAGACATACACACACACACAAACACACACAGCCTTTCTTACTCTCCTTTCCTGGCTGTCATACACAGGCTGCAGACTGGCTGTAATCATGCTGGCAGTGGAGACAGCATGAGGGGCGGAGCCTGCGCATTCTCCTTTCCTCCCGATCTACTGCATGTAAGAATAACTACAGAGGAGATAACTTAAAGGGACTCCGAGCAGTGCAGAAACTATGGAAAGATGCATATCATTTTAAATCTCTCTTTCTCCTCTTTCCAATGATATATAAACCGCCGCCCTACGCCTTTTAGTTTTCGCTATTTTCGCGATTGAAATTGCCGCGGCCCCAATTTCAATCGCGAAAATAGAGAAAACTAAAAGGCGTAGGGCGACGATTTAGGTGTCTCCAGAAAGAGGAGAAAGAGAGCTTTAAAATGATATCCATCTTTCCATAGTTACTTGTATTACACAGGACGACACTTTTCCCAGTGTCAGCAGCTCCAGAGTAACCAAGCAGCTTAGGGTGACCCAAACTACTAGGAATGTATAGGGGGATGAAAGGAACCAAAAAGCCCTCCTACTAAAAAAGCAAAGCTTGGTGTAATTGCCTTCTTAAAACAGAAGGAAATTTGCAATAATTCAGTTATAAATGAACATTTGTGGTTACCCACAATGCACACCTACTAAATATGCAAATTATCCCTTTCCGCCCTTGTTAAGCCAAGCAAGCATCCAGAACCGCTGGTTTATAGCAAGCCTAAAGCTTTAAGTTTTACACAGCCATACCAAACCCACATGTAGACAGCCTGTTTCGGACTTTTGGTCCTCATCAGTACATGGCAGGGATTGATAAGGCTGTATGAAATAGGGCTTGGTCGAGTACAACAGAGTAACCAAGCAGCTTAGGGTGACCCAAACTACTAGGAATGTATAGGGGGATGAAAGGAACCAAAAAGCCCTCCTACTAAAAAAGCAAAGCTTGGTGTAATTGCCTTCTTAAAACAGAAGGAAATTTGCAATAATTCAGCTCCATTCAGCAGAAAAAGTCACCCTGTATAATACAATGTAACTATGGAAAGTTGGATATCATTTTAAAGCTCTCTTTCTCCTCTTTCTGGCGACACCTAAATCGTCGCCCTACGCCTTTTAGTTTTCTCTATTTTCGCGATTGAAATTGGGGCCGCGGCAATTTCAATCGCGAAAATAGCGAAAACTAAAAGGCGTAGGGCGGCGGTTTATATATCATTGGAAAGAGGAGAAAGAGAGATTTAAAATGATATGCATCTTTCCATAGTTTCTGCACTGCTCGGAGTCCCTTTAAGGAAAGCTTATCACTACATGTTAATTAGACAAGTTTATTTAGTGAAATAACACTTAAATACCGATCGATGTGTGGTGATAAGGTTTCCCTTGCCTTATTATCACCAGCGTGATCTTAGTTGGTTGTGGCCAAAGACTTTAATCTAACAGCACAGTTGGCAATTTTGGCATCACAGACAGGTGACACAAATAAAACATGCTTTACCTCTGACTTCCAGGCCGGGAAAATGTCTATCCCCGGAGAAGAGCGTTGCTAGCAGCAGTAGATGAGGTAGTAGGCTTATTATGTTTGCTTGTGTTCTTAGGATTAATCGGGTTTGTGTGAAGGTTTGTGTTGTTTTTGGCTGTTATGTGAAGCTGTGAGTGGCATGGAATAAATATCCTAATAATAATATTCTAATGCAATCAGGAGAAGAAGCAGTAGTTGGCACGCACATCAATTAAGGCAAGATTTTACTTTTTCTACCCCTAGGACAACTTTCTTGTAGATTATTATTATTATTTAGTATTTATATAGCACTGATATCTTTTGCAGAACTTTACAGAGTATATTGTATATAGTCTTGTCACTACCTGTCCCTCGGAGGAGCTCACAATCTAATCCTGTCCAACCATATTACTATTATTTATTTATATAGCACTGACATCTTCTGCAGCACTTTACAGAGTACATGCCCAAAGGATCCAGTTTAAACTTCTCACGCTTGCATACAAAGCTCTACACAAGCTATCGCCTCCATACATTTCCTCTGTAATCTCCGGGTACCTTCCCGCCCGGACCCTCCGTTACTCACAGGAGACCCTTTTGTCCTCTAGCCTAGTCACCTCCTCTCACTCTCACATCCAAGACTTCTCACGGGCTGTCCCTCTCCTTTGGAACTCTCTCCCTCAGCCAGATCTTCATGCCACGAGTCTGGAAACCTTCAAACGTACTCTGAAAACACACCTGTTCAGACAAGCCTATAATTTGCTATAAGCAGCACTGAAGGCACACTGCCTCACCCACTAACCCCGGTGTTTCCTTCCCACTACTCTAGATTGTAAGCTTGCAAGGGCAGGGACCTCCTCCTAGTCCTGTCATACTGCTGTAATTTTAACATATGCACATGTACCAACTACACATCAACTATGTATGTATTTGTATTGCTACTATTCAATGTCATGACTGTACAGTGTCTTCTAGTTCATATGTATATTTGTTCCCCATTATTTGTTTGTACTACGTACAGTGCTACAGGCGATGTTGGCGCTGTATAAAAAAAAATAATAACATAGTCATGTCACTGACTATCCTCAGAGGAGCTCACAATCTAATCCTACCATAGTCATAGTCTAATGTCCTACCATGCTATTATTATTATTAGTAGTAGTAGTAGTATGTATTTATGAAGCACTGACGTCTCCTGCAGCATTTTACAACGTACATAGTCATGTCACTGACTGTCCTCAGAGCAGCTCACAATCTAATCCTACCATAGTCATAGTCCAATGTCCTGCCATATTATTATTATGTATTTATATAGCACTGACATCTTCTGCAGCACATTACAGAGTACATTGCCATGTCACCTACTGTCCTCAGAGGAGCTCACAATCTAATCCTACCATAGTCATAGTCTAATGTCCTGCCATATTATCATTATGTATTTATATAGCACTGGCATCTTCTGCAGCACTTTACAGAGTACATAGTCATGTCACTGACTGTCCTCAGAGCAGCTCACAATCTAATCCTACCATAGTCATAGTCTAATGTCCTGCCATATTATTATTATGTAGTTATATAGCATTGACATCTTCTGCAGCACTTTACAGAGTACAAAGTCATGTCACTGACTGTCCTCAGAGGAGCTCACAATCTAATCCTACCATAGTCATAGTCTAATGTCCTGCCATATTATCATTATGTATTTATATAGCACTGGCATCTTCTGCAGCACTTTACAGAGTACATAGTCATGTCACTGACTGTCCTCAGAGCAGCTCACAATCTAATCCTACCATAGTCATAGTCTAATGTCCTGCCATATTATTATGGCTTTATATAGCAGTGACATCTTCTGCAGCACAGTACAGAGTATCATCCATGTACAGCAGCCCCTCTCAGACTCTCACATGTACAACTCCCTTGAGCAGCTGCTGCTCTCTTCTATAGGTTGCTTCCCATTTGCAGCCTCCTTTTTTTAGGGAGCATTTGAGGAAGACTAGTAGCTGGACCAATATGCCTAAATGGCAGATTATGCAAAAGGCAGTGTTGCTCTTAGCTGCATTATTTTGCTCTGTCTAGTTTTAATATTATTATTTTCATCAGCTACAGCCAGTTCACATCCTGATCAACGTTATCATCCAAAAAGTGAACAATATAAACAATGTGCATAAGGTGTCGAGACTGAGTTTTAACAGCTGAGTATTAGCAGTTAATCCTCACTGCGAAGCATCATGGGAAATGTAGTCATGTGTTCAGCAGACAGTTGGTGCAAGAGGCAATATTAGCTCCTCCCAGTAACTCTGCTGCTGGGGAAGTGCACCTGGGATATAACTAACTGCAAACTGAACTGCAAATACCATTTTTATTAATATAAACTTGCAAAAAAAAACTTTGTGCAGCACCAATTGTTAAAACACTAAGTTGTGTTTTTAACAGTTTTTATAATGCAATTTTTTGACCTTGTTTTACTAAGGGTTTTTTATTCTTTATTGGACTGCTTTATTTCTTTATCTATGGTTGTACTTTTTTACTGCTAGGCTGGAATTGCACATTTATTTGTTCCAGTGTAACCCCATAGACAACCATTAAGTTAAACTGGTACTTGTACTGTACATGTGAAAACAAGATGTCAGGTTGGAGTGCATTGCCAGTAACATTGAGCGTAAGCAATACCTAAATATATAACACTGTAAAACGCTAATAATAATAATATGTTATATTTACTCCAAACTGCCTGAAAAAGAAACAATTTTATTCATAAGGAAGATCTAAATCACCTTTATTCTGCTCAAATACCAAATACAATACAAATACCAATAGGAATACAAAGGAATAACTCCCCTTAAAGCGTAACTGAAATAAAAACAAAAAGAAAGTGTTTCACTTACCTGGGGCTTCTGCCAGCCCCTTGCATCCTTCATGTCCCGCGCCGGTCCTCCACGATCCTCCATTCTCCAGCCGCCAGCTACTTTCAGTATCACCACACCGTTGACTTGTAAGTTGATGGCAACTGCATCTGCGCGCCCCGGGCAGGACGCTATTGCGCAGGAAGCTATTGCTGGTGGAAATGAAAAAAAAACTACACGTTGCCCGGGGCGCACAGGCGTAATTGCGGTGTCGGTGATACTGAAAGTAGCTGGCGGTGGGAGAACGGAGGATCGTGGAGGACCGGCGCAGGACAGGAAGGCTGCAAGGGGCTAGCAGAAGCCCCAGGTAAGTGAAATACTTTCTTTTTGTTTTTATTTCAGTTCCGCTTTAAGGTTAAATGCAAACAATGAAAGCATCCAAAATCTGTATAACGTCTTCATAAAAAAAACTCAGATATGTGATTATTATCGTCTTTTTTAACCTTTTTTTTATAATTGGGGAAATATTGAAGATATGTGCGGTACATTGTTCAGATTTTTTAAAAGATACAATCAATTAGATACATTATTTTGAATCTCGAATCGGAAAAAAAAAAGTTCTGTAAATCCCAGCCATTCATTGCTCTTTCTCTACCTGATAACTAATTGGAGGTCATAAAGCTTCTGTGGGACTGAGAGAAGCACTTGTGACAGCAGGAAGGGAGCATGGAGTGAAGAGGAAAGTTCAGTAGGTCATCACTTCTGTTTATGCTGAACTTAACAAACATAAATAGTAAAAGTCGAAGAAAGTACGGGAGTCTGATCTTCAAATCTACATTTTTGTAATCACTACAACCAAATTAAAAATACATGATACGATGAAATGTTTAATAATGATTAGTATTCCAGATAAACCAATTCATTTTACCACGTTACTAAGGGGAATATTTCGAAGGACAACTGTAGCGAGAGGTATACGGAGGCTGCCATATTTATTTCCTTTTAAACGATACCAGTTGCCTGGCAGTCCTGCTGATCTATGTGGTTGCAGTAGTGTCTGAGGGCCAGTGCACACCAAATAGTGCTAGCGTAATCGCATATGCTCAGCGCTTCTTGAAGTGATTTTTCTAGGCGATTCTAGGCATGTGCCTAGCGATTTTATAATTACCTAGAAATTTTTGGAGCGTTTTGGTGTAGCGTTTTTTATATTTTGTTACAGTAGAGCTGTTACTGAACAGCTTTTGTGACAAAAACGCTTGGAAAATAGCTCTGATCTAACGCTTTTCAGAGCATTGAGGCTGAATCACCCCAGAAATCAGCAGAAAGGCTGCAGAACCTGTGTTTGCGTTTGGGAAAAAAATCACATCTCTCTGGTGTGCTCCATCCCATTCAAAAACAGTAGCCAAGCACTTTTCAAGGCGCTAGCATTTTTAAAAGCGCTCAGAAGCGCTCTTGGTGTACAGCAGCCCTCAATAACACCAGAAACCAGCATGCAGCTAATCTTGTCATATCTGACAAATCTGACAATAATGTCAGAAACGTCTGATCTGCTGCATGCTTGTTCAGGGTCTATGGCTAAATGTATATGACACAGAGGATCAGCAGGACAGCCAGGCAACTGGTATTGCCTAAAAGGAAATAAATATGGAAGCCTCCATATCCCTCTCACTTCAGTTGTCCTTTAAAGATCGATGTTCCTGGATCCCATAACCCTTTGTTTTTATCTATGATCATTTTCCCCCTCTAACATTTATTCCACAGCACTGAATATTATGTTGGTGCTTTACACATAAAAGATACGGATAATAAGAAAGTGTCCCGTGGGACTGGCAGAGTTTGCCAGCCTGGGACTAGCAGCAGAGGGCGGGGGCAGCGGGCAGCTTGCTCGGGTTGTTAGTAATTATGGGCACAGCGTTCTCCGGGACAGCGGGACATAGAAAGGAAATGGAGCGTCGCAAACAGTGGGGCAGACAGCACTCCTTCCTGCCATGTCTGCAGTAACCCCTTCCTCCCCACACTGATGCACCACCACTAACCGGCGACGGTAAGGTGGGCAACCGCAGAAGAGACACACAAATAGAGAGGAGTGAGATGATTTTCAAAATAGGGGGAATCTAAACTCCAATGAATATTATCTTTTTTTTTAGAAAAGCTGTAATTTTTTACTTATTTACTGAATAAGGTTGAGTAGCCTTGTCCAATCTGCAAAGGATCATGGGAATCACTGTTTCGGATTACCTGAGAATGATAACATATTCCTCAGTAAGACAATCTGCATTCATGTAGAGAAATAATCCCGTTATCCGGAACTCAGTCTCAACTAACCGGCATGCCTGAGGGTTTAACAGGGACAGTGCTTTGGGGTTTATTTTGGGCGGGGCATGCAGCACATAAAATACTTATTGAGCCTCCACTGCCATCTTCTAGCCTTCCTATAGCTCCTAGTGGCTGGTTCTAGACTTTTTGCTGCCTGAGGCAAACTTGTGAGGATGCGAGGATGAAAGATCAGAGCCTACCCCTAACCAACCCCCCATGCCTAACCTTAACCACTCCTCCCCACTGCCAATCCATGCCTCCCCCCAATCCCTCCCCCCCAGCTGCATCATACCGCTCTTCAGCCCACTACTGTGAACGTGGCCTTACTTCTTAATGCTGAAAGATCAGAGCCTACCCCTAACCGACCAACCCTGTGCCTAACCCTAACCACACCTCCCCATTGCCAATCCGCGCCCCCCCCCCCCGCCCAGTCGTTCCATACCACCGCCCCCTTCCCCCCCCTACACTGCTCTGCAGCACACCACTGTGCACGTGGCCTTACTTCTAAATGCTGAAAGATCAGAGCCTACCCCTAACCAACCAACCCCATGCCTAGCCTTAACCACTCCTCCCCACTGCCAATCCCCCCCCCCCTCCCAGCCGCACCATGCCGCCGCCCAGGGCCAGTTCTGGGCTTTTTGCTGCCTGAGGAAAACTTGTGAGGATGTGCCCCCCCCCCCCATTTGGAATGATCGCACAGCATCCCACAATTTACTCTGCTGCATTTAATGTTCTCACATGACATGCTGCAGCTGAACACAATAGCACACTGGCTGGCTGTGAGTCTGTGACAAACATACTGCTCACCCTCAGCCACTCTCATTCCTCCTCAGGAAGTTACAGTACAAACATGCTGCCCCTGACATCTCTGCGCCTGATGCAAATGTTTCCCCTTGCTTCATGAGAGAACCGGCCAATTGGAATTTTTACTCAAATAAAAAAAAAAAAAAAAAAAGCTTTTGATTTTTCTGTAGAATGATAATTTTCATTGAATTGCTGTAAAATCTGATTATTTTATTGTATCGCGTGTGCACCATGAGGCTCATTAGGCAAAAATTGTGTATCCCCACCTTACTGTGATTGGCTGAAAAATCACTCGCAGGTGACATTACATGAATGGGAACATTGATTTTTTTTTTGTGTGATATTGGTCGTAATGTTGATTGGCGGCTGGACAGCGACGCAGTTGATTAGTGTATGGCAGGCTTAAAGCAAACCTGAAGAGCAAAAAACGTACGACATAATGAATTATATGTGTATCGAATCTCTATGTGGCTGTACTACTTCCGGGTCGCTATGAAGTAGCCTGGTGATGCACTGATCCACCTTTTGCGCAATTTTCAATTTTACTTGGTGGCGCACCCAGGCTATGCATATGCATAGGTTAGGATTTAGTTAGTGTTAGGTCCCCTCCCATAGGGGGATGACTTCTCCACAGTGGGAGGGACGAGTACTTAATAGGTTGCATGCAAGCTGTTACAGGAGAGGAAACCAACATCCTCCAGTGGTAGACAGGTTATGTGTATGCTCGGTGTGTATTCTACCCCACAAGTGGGGCTTGCACTCTTTTGCAGGTAGACACTAGTCTGGTTTTAAGTAGCGATGCTCATTTCCTTGCCATGTACCGATAGAAGTGAATGCAAAAAGATAAGAAAAACGATATGAGAATCGAGTGGAGCAGTGGCGTTCCGATAATAGGGTGGCAGGGGGCGCCCCACTCCGGGTGTCAGGCGCCCCAGGGGGTGTCATCAAGGCCTCCCACAGAGGCCTGTGCAGGAGGGGGAAGCAACACAGAATGGAGGGGTGGTGGGGAAAGCGGCGGGGAGGGGGGACGGACCCCCCACCTCCCTCACCTGGGTCCCCTCCTTCTTGCGCTTCCCTCCTCCTAATTAGTAGCAGCTTTAGATATGCGGGCAGGAGTGGGCGGAGAGGACTTACTCACCTGCTTCCTGCGTTCCAGGTGATGGCGCACAGCGTCATCGTCACGTGACGCTGCTCTCCGCCTTCTCCACCGCCCACTGTGCTTCCTGATTAGCGGAAGCGCAGTGAGTGACAGAGAAGTCGGAGACCAGCATCACGTGAGGATGACGTGTGCGCCATCGTCAGGAAGCAGGTAAGTCCTCTCCGCCCGCTCCTGCCTGCTTATCTAAAGCTGCTGCTAATTAGGAGGGGGGAAGCGCAAAAAGGAGGGGACCCAGGTGAGGGAGGTGGGGGGTCTGGCCCCCCTCCCCGCCACCCCTCCTTTCAAGCTTCCCCCATACGGGGCAACTATACTGGGGGCAACTAAACTAGCTATACTGGGGGCAACTAAACTAGCTATACTGGGGGCAACTAAACTAGCTATACTGGGGGCAACTAAACTAGGGGCAACTATACTAGCTAGCTATACTGGGGGCAACTATACTAGCTAGCTATACTGGGGGCAACTATACTAGCTAGCTATACATGGGGCAACTATACTAGCTATACTGGGGGCAACTAAACTAGATATACTGGGGGCAACTAAACTAGGGGCAACTATACTAGCTAGCTATACTGGGGGCAACTATACTACCTAGCTATACTGGGGGCAACTACACTAGCTAGCTATACTGGGGGCAACTATACTAGCTATACTGGGGGTAACTATACTAGCTATACTGGGGCAACTATACTGGGGCAACTATACTAGCTAATACTTTAACTTACAGTTAGCTCCGCCCTCATCTGGTCATGATTACGGCCATTTATCGCCACGCACGCCGCAGGTTGTGGCCACGCCCATTTTTTTTTTTGGGGGGGGGTGTCTTTTAATACCCAGCACCGGGTGCCAAATGCCCTACGTACGCCACTGGAGTGGAGAATTAAGCGGCAAAAATGATCGAGGGGAGAATCGAGCAGTAGAAGTGCATTGTGTATTCCCAGCATTAGGGTTGGGGAAAGTGGGCGGAGCCAACACCAACCAAATACATACCTGGGCAACTCCGGGTCATCAGCTAAAAAAATATATGTCTGCCCTATCTACTGTATATATCTATCTATTCATAAAACTATAAGGAATGCTCATTCGGATTCAGCGTAATTGAAATTTCCGCATTTCCGATCAGAACTCAGAAATCTAATTCCTGGGGAAATACTGCATTACCTCAACTAGGTAATTTTAGCCCAATCACAGAACTCGAAAGTGTTGGACCAATCAGAGAATGCAGAGTCAACTCAGAAGTATTTGGCCAATCAGAGAATGCAGAGTCAACTCAGAAGTATTTGGCCAATCAGAGAATGCAGAGTCAGCTCAGAAGTATTTGGCCAATCAGAGAATGCAGAGTCAACTCAGAAGTATTTGGCCAATCAGAGAATGCAGAGTCAACTCAGAAGTATTTGGCCAATCAGAGAATGCAGAGTCAACTCAGAAGTATTTGGCCAAATTACCAAAACAAAAAAGACTTCTCGGAAATTGGTAATTGTATCAATTTATCTGTCTATCCATCCATTGTTTATCCATTAGCTAGCAATATCTAGTCAAGACACAGAACATTTATAACACGCTTTCCTCCAGACAGACTCAATGTGCTAGAGCCACTAGGGTGCGCTCAGTAGGCAGTAGCAGTGTTAGGGAGTATTGCCCAAGGTCTCCTTACTGAAAAGGTGCTGGCTTACTGAACAGGAAGAGCCGAGATTCAAACCTTGGTCTCCCGTGTCAGAGCCAGGGCTCTCTCTCTCTCTCTCTCTCTCTTTCTCTCTCTCTCTCTCTCTGAGACCGATACACAGGTGAAGTTCAGAGCATCCAATCAGAATCATTCCTGTGATCAGAGCAGCCAATCAGAATCACTCTCCTGAGCATTGTGGGCGTGTCTTGCTCCGGTCCCCCTTTGCCCAGGCGTTGATCAGTCAGCCCTCTGACATGCCTGCCGATGAGGCTCTCTCCCATTTGTTTATGTGGGCTTTGGAATAATGCAGTGGGTAATCTAGACACAGCATCCGCGGTAAATATTATGTTAATAATCTATGCCATGGCAGCGAAGGATTCGCCAACGATGTGCGAGTCTCCCTGGAATTCGCAGGTGCTAATGTAGCGGATCCTTCTCATTATTGCTTTATTGATTGCTCATTGACCAGCCCCTCCAAATCGTATTAACCCCCCTCCGCCAACACATATTAGCAGATGTTAAGTGCCCCTTTCATTATCTGCCGCCGGTAATGGGGGCTCTAATGGTCCAGCCAGGCAGAGGGGCACGGGTCTCTGACGACTGCATTAATAGCACAAAGGGGGCTCATACAGAAAATTAGCCGTAAATGAGCTCTGGAGATGGGCAGATGAGAGACACATTCATCACGGCCTTCCTCCACTGGGAGCCACTCATTTCCTCCTAACTAAATGAGTCCTCAGCTTAGCTGGCCTAACAAACCATAACTGGGGCGATGGGGGGGGGGGGGGGGGGTCACACTGAGCCCCTCCTCCATCACACCCAGCCCAGTCCCCCCCTCACTGACTTGTATATGTGCAGGTAACGTGATGTCACAGCGTCTACTTATCACTCAAGAGTGGAATGAGCTGGAGCAAAAAAATAGAATAAAACCATTAACTAAATCAATTGATCCCATTCCCATTTAGGAGCAGATCGGATGTTCCAACCTTTTTACTTTTAACTATAGAATCAGAACAAGCAAACATTTTCTGACAAAAATCTGACAAGATAAGCTACATGCTTGATTCAGACGCTGCAAAGATCAGCAGGACAGCCAGGCAACCTGCACTGTGAACTCGAGGTGAGTGATATGGAGGTTGCCATGTTTATTTCCTTTTAAACAATACCGGTTGCCTGGCAGCCCTGCTGGTCTATTTGGTTGCAGCAGTGTCTGAGTATCACCAGAAAAAGCATGCAGCTAATCCAGTCAGATATGACAATAATGTCAGAAACTCCTGATCTGCCGCATGCTTGTTCAGGGTTCATGGCTAAAAGTATTACAGGCAGAGGATCAGCAGGGCTGCCAGGCAGCCTCCATATTCTTCTCACTTCACATATGCTTTGACTATTAGGAGCTGAATTGTGTCAATATTTGCAGAAGGAACTGTATATTTCGTTAGCACTTTTTGGCTGAGGTCACATGCGTAGTGGTGTACGGTGGTGCAGGGGTTAGCGCTCTCACCTTGCAGTGCTGGGTCCCTGGTTCGAATCCCAGCCAGGGCACCATCTGCAAGGAGTTTGTATGTTCTCCCCATGTCTGTGTGGGTTTCCTCCGGGTACTCTGGTTTCCTCCCACATCCCAAAAACATACAGATACGTTAATTGGCTCACCCCTAAATTGGCCCTAGACTACAGTACTTACACTACATAAGGGTCTACATGAAAAGGGCGCCGGTAAAAAAGGGCGCCTGGTGGAGCCCATATATATATCAACTTCGGCTACAAAAAAGGCGCCTGGTGTAGCCCATATAAACTTCGGCTACAAAAAAGACGCTTGGTGTAGCCCATATAAAAACTTTGGCTACAAAAAAAAAAGGCGCCTGGTGTAGCCCATATAAAAACTTCGGCTAGACAAAAACTCCGGGCCGTGTTAATTACTATTCCCCCTCCAGGCCGCCATGGATAGTGGGGTAATGAAATAATTCGGCTTCCAGCGCTTGTAGCCCATATACAAACTTCGGCTACAAAAAAAAGGCAATAATATGGGCTACAGAGGGGCACCTTACTGTAGCCAAAAAAAAATACGGGCTACAAAGGGGAGCCCGCTTGTAGCCGAAAACCTTGTAGCCGAAAAAATATGGGCTACAAAGGGGAGCCCGCTTGTAGCCGAAAACCTTGTAGCCGAAAAAATATGGGCTACAAAGGGGAGCCCGCTTGTAGCCGAAAACCTTGTAGCCGAAAAAATATGGGCTACAAAGGGGAGCCCGCTTGTAGCCTATATCAAAACTCGGGCGCCCTTTTCTACACCTTGTAGCCCATATTTCCAGAAATAACATTGATGTCTATGGCGGCGCCCTTTTCATACAGGCACCTCGGGCGCCCTTTTCAACCGATCCCCTACATAATACATACATAAACATATGATAATAATAGGGATTAGATTGTGAGCTCCTTCGAGGGACAGTTAGTGACAAGACAATATATATACTGTACAGTGCTGCGTAAGATGTTGACGCTATACAAATACTAAATAATAATAATAAATATGCTGTTGTGAGATCTAATGATGACCATCATAGTTTTGATATTCCTACAATTTGCACACAAATGTAGATACTTGCTGAATTTTGTTAAAACTTGTTCTACTTTTGTTTGTTTTCTAAGAGCCAATGTTTGTAAATAACTTTTCCCATACAGGTCAGCTAATGCTAAATACACAATTACATAGTTACATAGTTACTTTGGTTGAAAAAAGACATACGTCCATCGAGTTCAACCAGTACAAAGTACAACTCCAGCCTGCTCCCTCACATATCCCTGTTGATCATAAAATCCCTGGATTAACATCATTGGCATTACCTAGTAATTGTAGCCATGGATGTCATTCAACGCAAGGAAAGCATCTAAGCCCCCTTTAAATGCAGGTATAGAGTTTGCCATAACGACTTCCTGTGGCAATGCATTCCACATCTTAATCACTCTTACTGTAAAGAACCCTTTCCTAAATAAATGGCTAAAACGTTTTTCCTCCATGCGCAGATCATGTCCTCTAGTCCTTTGAGAAGGCCTAGGGACAAAAAGCTCATCCGCCAAGCTATTATATTGTCCTCTGATGTATTTATACATGTTAATTAGATCTCCTCTAAGGCGTCTTTTCTCTAGACTAAATAAACCCAGTTTATCTAACCTTTCTTGGTAAGTGAGACCTTCCATCCCACGTATCAATTTTGTTGCTCGTCTCTGCACCTGCTCTAAAACTGCAATATCTTTTTTGTAATGTGGTGCCCAGAACTGAATTCCATATTCCAGATGTGGCCTTACTAGAGAGTTAAACAGGGGCAATATTATGCTAGCATCTCGAGTTTTTATTTCCCTTTTAATGCATCCCAAAATTTTGTTAGCTTTAGCTGCAGCGGCTTGGCATTGAGTACGATTATTTAACTTGTTGTCGATGAGTACTCCTAAGTCCTTCTCCAAGTTTGATGTCCCCAACTGTATCCCATTTATTTTGTATGGTGTTAGACCATTGGTACGACCAAAATGCATGACTTTACATTTGTCAACATTGAATTTCATCTGCCATGTATGTGCCCATATAGCCATCCTATCCAGATCCTGTTGCAATATAACACTATCTTCCTTAGAGTTGATGATTCTGCACAATTTTGTATCATCTGCAAAAATAGCAACATTGCTCACTACTGTATCCACTAGGTCATTAATAAATAAATTGAAGAGCACTGGACCCAGTACAGACCCCTGTGGGACCCCACTGCTAACAGTCTCCCATTTTGAGTATGATCCATTGACCACAACTCTTTGTTTTCTGTCCATTAGCCAGTTCCCTATCCAAGCACACAGACTCTTCCCCAGTCCTTGCATCCTCATCTTTTGCACCAGACTTTTGTGGGGAACAGTGTCGAATGCCTTAGCAAAGTCTAAGTATATCACATCTACAGCATTCCCAATATCCATATTAGCATTCACTACCTCATAAAAGCTGAGCATGTTAGTCAAACAGGACCTGTCTTTAGTAAACCCATGTTGATGCTGAGAAATAAGATTATTTTCTACTATGAAGTCATGTATAGTATCTCTTAGTAACCCCTCAAATAGTTTGCATACAACTGATGTTAAGCTTACAGGTCTATAATTTCCTGGATCAGATTTTTTGCCCTTCTTAAATAATGGGAAAACGTGGGCTGTACGCCAATCCACTGGGACTCTGCCAGTTGCAAGAGAGTCACAAAAGATTAGATAAAGGGGTTTATCTATAACTGAACTTAATTCCCTTAGGACCCGAGGATGCATGCCATCCGGGCCAGGTGCCTTGTCTATTTTTAATTTATTTAGTCTTGCCTTTACTTCTTCCTGCGTTAAGTATTTAATATTACAGTTAGAAGATTGAGACTCTTCCGCCTCTGTAATTTGCAACAGTGCTGTTTCCTTTGCAAAGACAGAAGCAAAGAACGCATTTAATAACTCTGCCTTACCTTGGTCATCCACCATTGAGTTCCCACCCTCATCCTTTAGGAGTCCTATACAGTCAACCTTTCTTTTTTTAGAGTTGATGTACTTGTAAAACTTTTTTGGGTTAGATTTGATATCCCTAGCGATTTGATTTTCAGCTTCGATCTTTGCCAGCCTAATTTCTTTTTTACAATTTTTATTGCACTCCTTATAATTGCTTAGTGCAGCCTCGGTCCCCTCCTGTTTTAGGACCTTATAGGCATTCTTTTTCCTCTTCATTTTATCTTTAACCTTTCTATTCATCCATAGAGGCCTTTTTTTATTCCTAGACATTTTGTTTCCATATGGGATATACATACTACAATATTGATTGAGAATACGTTTAAAAGCTTGCCATTTCCCTTCAGTGTCCTCCCCTTGTAGTATATTATCCCAGTTCACCAAACTTAGTGCCTGCCTGATTTGATTGAACTTTGCTTTTCTAAAATTCATAGTTTTAGTGGTCCCGCTGCCCCGTGGCCTATCAGTCACCAGATCAAACGTTATCATGTTGTGATCACTATTTCCCAAATGTTCTTGAACCTGCACATTTGATACATTATCTGGTCTATTCGAAATGATCAGATCCAGTAACGCATTCCCCCTAGTTGGTTCCGTTACCATTTGAGTCAAGTAATTGTCCTGTAGTGCTGCCAGAAATCTGCTGCTTTTACCAGAATGGGTAGCCTCAATACCCCAGTCAATGTCTGGAAAGTTGAAGTCGCCCATAACTATGACCTCATTTTTACTTGCCGCTTTTTCAATTTGCTGTAGTAATTGCAGTTCTGCAGCTTCATTAATATGAGGTGGTCTGTAGCATACCCCAATAAGCAATTGGCAACTTTTATTTCCACCATGAATATTTACCCAAACGGACTCCACATCTTCGCAATCTTCCTCCATCTCATCGTTGAGGACAGCTGTAAAAGAATTCTTAACAAAGAGACAAACCCCTCCACCTTTTTTCCCTGTTCTATCCCTCCTGAACACATTGTATCCTTTTAAATTGGCTATCCAGTCATGACTTTCATCCATCCATGTCTCGGTTATTCCCACAATGTCATAGCCTTTGTCATTCAGAATGAACTCTAGTTCATCTATTTTATTTGCAAGGCTCCGAGCATTGGTTATCATGCACTTTATATTTTTACCACCACATTTACCAATTTTGTTTATCTGAAATGGGCTACTTGAACTTTTACCAACCTCCTTAATCTTTACACTGTCCCCACCCCCCTCTCCACCCCCCATAATGTTAGGCTCCCACTGTCTTTTTACCTTATCTTGTCTATATGTTGAGACTTTATCCTCCCGCAATGTATAACTGCATTCAAGTGCCTAATAAACAAAACACAATTTCCCATTATCAGTGAGTGGAATCGATCATTTCTGGCTTGTCCAATCTGATGTAATGGTGAAGGGCTCTGCCTTTGATGCAGGAGACCTGGGTTTGAATCTCGGCTCTTCTTTTTCAGTAAGCCAGCACCTATTCAGTGAAGAGACCTTGGGCAAGACTCCCTAACACTACTACTGTCTATAGAGTGCACCCTAGTAGCCGCAGCTCTATCGCTTTGAGTCCGCCAGGAGAAAAACATGATATAAATGTTACCTTAGGGGTATAAACTGTCACCTTAGGGGTTGCGTCCCAATCCCTGTGGGCAGTAGCCCGTGTACATGCATAAAAGGCTTTACATTCAAAGGATGAAAAATTATATAAAAAGTGTTAAAAATTACACATTTTATTCCTATTCAATGACCTCTCTAACTCATCCCCTATTTCTTCTTTCAAACAAATCCCTAGTCAGAGAAGCACGGCAGTAGTGGGTTCCCAGGCAGCCAGGCTGAATTACAAAAAGTATATTATTATAAAAGTTTGCCCTGATATTTTGCTTGTTAAAGAGGAACTCCAGCCTAAACAAACATACAATGGTTAATTTGCATATATTCAGCAGTGATGCCCTGGGAGACATCTCAAGCTCACTCCAACCTGAATTATCGCAAATTCTTTCTGTTTTAAGAAAGCAAACTTTTGTTTTTCTTAAAATAGATAGGTAATATAATCTCTTACTCACCCTGTTTTAACCTTCTGGGGAGCGCCTAACGCCAATGGGCATTACCAAGGCGGCAGCCCCAGGACCGCGTAATGCCAATTGGCGTCAAGTCCTGGGGCGGAGATTTGCAGGAGATCGCGCGTGCCGATGTGCGCCCATCTCCGCATGAATGATGGAGCTCCGCTCTGCCATCAGCCTCCCAGCAGCGAAACCGCTGTCTTTTATAGCCATACAGCGCTGTGAACTATGGCAGCACTGTACTGGGGACAGCCGTGTGACATGGCTGCCCCCCTGGGAGACATGACAGTGATCAGCTGTCATAGGCTGAAGCTTATGACAGCCGATCATGCTGATTGGCTGGTGGGGGGGAATAAAAAAAAAGAAAAAGAAAAAAAACTGGAAAATGTATTTAAAAATAAATAAATATTTGTATAAAAAATAAACATTCAGACCCCACCAACAGAGAGCTCTGTTGGTGGGGAGAAAAGGGGGAGGAATCACTTGTGTGCTGAGTTGTGCGGCCCTGCAGTGAGGCCTTAAAGCTGCAGTGGCCCATTTTGTAAAAAATGGCCTGGTCTTTAGGGGGGTTTAACCTCCTTAGCGGTATGGACGAGCTCAGCTCGTCCATTACTGCCGGAGGGCGCCACTCAGGCCCCGCTGGGCCGATTTTCGTAAATTTTTTTCAAACACGCAGCAAGCACTTTGCTTGCTGCGTGTCTACTCTGATCGCCGCTGCCCGCCGCCGATGCGCCGCTACGCGCCGCGATAGAGGCCCCCCCCCCGCCAGACCCCGTGCGCAGCCTGGCCAATCAGTGTCAATTGATGACGTCATTGCAATCGTCGCCATGGCGACGGGGGAAGGCCTCAAGGAAATCCCGTTCAGAATGGGAATTCCTTATGGGCGAGAACGCCGGCGGCGATCGGAGGGGTGGGAGGGATAGCACAGGGAGGGGGGCATCGTGTAGCTAGCGCTAGGCTAGCTACATGATGGGGATAAAAAAAAAAAATACTGCTGCGCATCCACCCTGGCGATCTTAATAGAACGCCAGGGTGGTTAAGCCCATGGTCCTCAAGTGGTTAAAAGAACAGGGAAATGTTTGCAATTTCATAGGGGCAGCCATGGTTTTGGTTGAAAGGAGGTGGCAGGGAGCATGACACACAGTTCCAACTGTCCTGTGTCCTGATCACCCCTCCCAGCTGCGCACGCTAGGCAATAAGAACAACATCATCAGAAATCCCATCATGCTTTGCACAGCATCAGGGGAAAAATGCCCGGGCAGATTTCTTTGATGGGGCGGAGCGTAGCTTCTGTGCAGCTAAAAATGAGGCTTGGGTAAGAAAAACAAAGTTCTGATGCTGTGAAACTGTTAAAGAAACACCAACCCTTTTCAGTGCTGCTGAGTAGATTTTTAGTCTGGAGGTTCACTTTAAGATGCGGTATGGGGGTCCTCCCTCCATCTGTCTTACGCCACTTGCTGCATTTACTCCTACAGAAAATATCAGGTCAGAGGAAGGTACTGCAGGATTTACTTGCTGGTGTTGTCCCTTGTCTAAATAACTTTCTATGCTTTGTATCTGCTCTCCCTAGAGTGTACCTGAAATGACATGTGCGATGAAGAGGTCATCATGGGTACATGTCCCTTTCTATTTATTCACTACAAACATAAATAGACAGGTGTTTTAGGTATGCGAATGGGTCAGCCAAACTAGCAGCAGAATGCAGCCACAGCTCTACTGAAAAGTGAATAAAAGCCAAAACACTTTTATCTGTCTGAACAAACACTCCTGATAATATGGCAGTGCTGAAAAGTTCGAAGAGCTCATTATATCTCAGTGTGGGAGCTGAAATCAACCAGTTTTACTTCATGCTGTTTACACTTCACACTTCATCAGATCATACACGAACCGAGGGATGCGGGGGGACACATGGCATCTTCTCTGCTGCATGATATGCCTCTGTGCCCCGTCCCCCCTCCCAACACCACTCTCTGCTGCCCCTACAACATCGCGTTATAGACCGATATTATGGAGGGTAAGGGAGGAGAGGGATTTTCTGCTCAAAACGCCCACTAGGGGCATTCCTGCAGGCTTTCCAAAGCTGCCATTGGTCAGCTCTCTTCCCCTGGCCACGCCCCCAGCCGCTCCCCTTCCTCCCTACACGCTCCTCTGTGAGCACAGCTCTTCCAGTGTCGTGACCCCAGGGTTCACGAAACCGAAACTGAGGGGCTGCAGGCCACCGGAGCAGCGGAGAGGGGCAGAGATGGCGGCTACCTGATCTGCCCAGCAACCTGCATCAGGCAGCATTAATCTTTTGTTAATTTACTGACCCACCTTGGGTTCTCTTTACTACAACCTTCTAGCCAACAACAAAAAAGGGAATGCATAGCAGAGTATAATGAAGATTTAAAATGAAAATAATAACAACAACAACAACCACTGTAATTATTATTATTGTTATTATTATTTGGGCTAGTTTCCACTTTCTGCCCCCTCCGCAGCACTGGTTATGTGTAATTTCATTGACCCTGCAGGATATAGTCTATCCCCCCATCTGTAGTACGGAGAGGGAGGGAGGGGGAGCTGGGTGTGTGACCTGGATTCCGCTGTCCTGTGTATATATGTAGGCCATATCTTAGCAGCTCGATAGTGTCGCTTTTGCAGCTTGGTAACAGTCAAAAAATCATTACAGCCTTTCAAGCCTTGCTATGCTAAATACAGACCTCATGCCTATTGTTCATTTCCCACTGTCCCTTTAAGCCCCCCCCCCCCCCCCCTTGTTTGCCTAGCGTGCCTATCTGCAGCTATTATCTGTCATTGTGTTCACACTGTCCATCATCACACTGTCCATCAAACACTGTCCATCAAACACACTGCAACGTGCCTCGGCTGTGTCACATCAATGCACTGCCCAGCTCAAAGCTTATTCATCATCATCATATTTAAAGAGGAACTGTCACGACAATCCTAAAATTTAAAACACATACAAATAAGAAGTATCTTTCTTCCAGAGTAAAATGAGCCATAAATGACTTTTCTCCCATGTTGCTGTCACTTACAGTAGGTAGTAGAAATCTGACAGAAGTGACAGATTTTGGACTAGCCCATCTTCTCATAGGGGGGTTCTCAGGGTTTTTAAAAGCACTAAGTAAATGGCAGTTGCTTTGTCCAACTGCCAAAATAGTGTGCAGAGAGCAGGGAAACTGGCCAGCTATTAATCATTTTTAGAGAATGTTTTTATAAAGAATAAAGGCCATGCTTTGAATCCCCCATGAAGAGATAGACTAGCCCAAAACCTGTCGGTAATGTCAGATTTGTAATACCTACTGTGAGTGACAGCAACATAGGAGAAAAGTAATTTATGGCTCATTTTGCTCTGGGAGAAATGTACTTCTTAATTATATGTGTTTTAAATTTTAGGATTTTTGCGACAGTTCCTCTTTAAATATGATGATGATGAATAATGATGAATAAAACACCATATATATTATAACAGGTTGCAGGCAGCATCCTAGAGAACAAGCTGAAACTGTGCTGTGTCACCGAGAGGTCCAGTAATATATGAATAAATGCGCTCAGTGTTTTTCAAGGAAGTAACTGAAAATATGATAAACCAACAGCTTTTTTTTTGTCCCTGTCCTCATACTAATAACATCACGATCCGTTTACACACTTCCGTGTTGTCTCTACGCAGGGAAGGGTGTAATAAACTCAGATAAGGACAATTAAAATTAAAGACTGGTAAGAAATTCTGGCCCGAATAGAACTTTTTGAAATAACGACTAAGCAGCATTCCTGCAGCTCTTAAAGAAGTCTGACAGAATTATTATGCGAGCTTCACAATAGAAGCACTCAGGGGCCGAAACGCTGATTACTGAGTGTCCCGCTCACAACAAAGTCCCCTTTTTAACTATACACAAGCTCATCTTCAAGCCAGTTCTTGCTATTTCCCCGGTGCAGATGCAAGCTGCTGACCCCCAGGCTGCTGACCCCCAGGCTGCTGACCCCCAGAACAAGTTTCACCCTTGTGTATCATTTTCAACTAGCAGTCCTAGACTTGTAATAAAACTGCAACAATGTTTCCAGCAAAGAGGAGTGTTTAGCTGGGAGACCGAAACGTCGTTCTCTGCTATAAAGGGCCCTTTTCCACTAGCAATCGCTAGCGTTCGCACTAAACGCTAGCGATTGCGATTTCCCGACGTTTGCGATCGCGATTTTGCTATGCTATGCACTGCATAGCAAAATCGCAGCAAAAATCGTTCCGCGCCGCGATCGCGATTTAGTAAAAAATGAATCGCGGTAGTGGAAATTACCTACCGCGATTCCTATGTTGTTTAGCAAACCGTAGCAATTTTAAAATCATTAGCGGTTGGCGATTTTGCGATTCAGCAATCGCAAACGCTCTAGTTGAAAAGGGCCCTAAATAACGGGCTGACAGAGATACTGGGTCAATTAACAGACTGATATTTGGCCTGCTCAGAACTTGTCAGAAGTACAAAAAAAAATGAAAAAAATAAACTCTAGTCTGGAATGTGAAAAAAATCTATTCTTTATTTTTGTGATTACTATTCCAAAGAAATAAATAAATAAACAACTATAATTTTAGTATATATATAAATATATATTCTTAAAGAGAAACTCCAACTAAGAATTGAACTTTATCCCAATCAGTAGCTGATACCCCCTTTTACATGAGAAATATATTGCTTTTCACAAACAGACCATCAGGAGGCGCTGTATGACTGATTTTGTGCTGAAACCCCTCCCACAAGAAGCTCTGGGACCGCGGTACTTTTGGCAGTTTGTTACAATGTAACAAGGTTCACAGACAGGAATTAGCTGTTTACAGCTGTCTCTAACAGCCAAAACAGCTAGCAGCAGCTATATAACCTGCCCACAGTAAAAATGTCACCATGTAATACATGTCAGAATGTAAATCTGGGAGAGGAAAGATTTTACAATGAGCAAACACTGACTAAATCATTTATACATAATTATTGTAAAAATAAAGCACTTTTTTATTACATTATTTTCACTGGAGTTCCTCTTTAAGTGTATACTAAAATAAATAAAAGAACAAAGAACAACCCACACTCTTCACAATTCAATAAAAGTGAAATATTTTGCCTTTTATATAAGCAGTTTCCAGTTCAGCTAAATATGCCGATAACAAAAAGAAATAACAGAAAACAAACAAGAGCTTGCAATCAAGTCTGTGCAAATGCATTGGCAGGTTTTGGGAAGGATTTTAGGAAGATTCATTCAATGGATATTTCATAGCTATTTTGTTATCTCAGCAATGGCAAGCAAAGTGAACGACCATAACATGTAAATTACAACTTGTTTTATCAGAGACAAATAATTTGGGGTAATCTTTATTTGTCCCCGGCCACACACGGATCAATCATTTTACTTGGTCGAATTGTGCAAATATTGATGTTGTCCCTCGATTGGCAACTTTGAGTTAAGTGTGAGTTTCTGATAAAATCAATACTGAATATTTTCAGCAAAGTAATACAAACTTTTCAGTTGGATTGGGTCAAAAGAGACAGGATGGAAAGATCTGGATGGTATTGATATAGATTGAGAATTTCGACAATCTAAAGGTGGCCATAGACAGTCAAATTTCACAATCAATCTAAACAGTTGATAGAAATTATTGTTTAAAATGGTCATTTCAAAGTCAGATCATGCCACAAAAGGCAGTACAATCGCTATAATGGTGCCATTAACGGTACAATTTTCCAACGGATTCGATTTTCTGCCGCAATTTGAACAATCAAAACTAATTGGAAGGCAATTGTCAACTGTTCCCATTAACAGAACAATTTAAGAAGGTTTTATATTCCGATTCAATCATAAAATCCAACTTATAGTTTTTCCTTTTCCAATCGCCCAAAGAATCATTTCACTTTGATTTGTGCCACACGGCAGTTTTCTATACAATTTAATCATAAACATTGCATTGAAAGATCGAATCTGAAGGAAAAAGTGTACTGTTTATGGGCACCTTAACATTTGCACACCAATCCAATTGAAATCGATTGAATATGATTATCTAGTCTACAAATCCTTATATAACTGTTAACTGCAGCACAACAAATCCAGCTGACATTTTACAGTCTGTCTGTCTGTCTATTTATTAGTCACACCCTGAAAATTCATTCAATAAAGTTATCAGCCAATCGGAATACAGGAAGATTTACATTTAATCAAAACAATGCAATCTGACAAAAAACATTTTATAGAATTGTCTATGGCCAACTTTATGCAACAAAATGCTGAACACCAGCTGATTTCAACAGATTTACAACCAAATCTGAACAAAATTGGGCAACGGATCTATAACGCTAGCCAGGACATCATCACTGAAAGTACCAACCGTTTCGTCAAATTGCAGGGACAACATTGCTTAGCGTGTGGCTACCTTTTAAAAACCTTGAAAAACAACCGTGTGCCAAGGATGCTTTTTCACCAAATTAAAAAATAAATAAATAAATTTAAACCAGGTCAGTTAAACAACAACTATCACAAAAAATTCTAAAATGTAAAATGCATACATAAAAATTGTAGATTTATCCCAGAGTAGAATGCACTATGAATTACTTTTTTACTATGTCACTGTCACTGACAGTAGGTAGTGCAAATCCGACAGCTCTGACAGGTTTTGGACTAGTCCATATCCTCATGGGGGATTCTTGGTTTATTCACAAAAGGCTCAGTCCAACTGCCAAAATACTGTACAAACCAGTAGCAAAATCTGGCCAGCATCTCTATGTAGATCGCTTCCAGGGAGAGCCTTTGTAAAGAATAAAAGAAACCCTGAGAATCCCCCATGAGGACATGGACTGTCAGATCTGTTAGCTTTATACGGCCAAGTATAAGTGACAGCAACATAGGGATAAAAAGTAATTTATAGTGCAGGTAGCTCTAGGAGAAATATATATTTATATGTACGTATTTTTAATTTATTTGAATGTTTTACTTATTTTTTGGAGTAGTTGTCCTTTAATCTTGCCCAAATGTGTCGTGAGCAACAGCATTTGTACCTAGAATGTTGCGATGTCGTTCACGTTCATCGAATATTTGTTGAATATTCACCAAATCTTCATCGAATCTTCCCAAAAATCGTCCCCTGTACGGACAGCCAGATGCTGTAGAAGATAATCTGCATTATATGGGTCTCAGATAGCATCCCTTTATATTTAACGTGTTGTTAGTCATACTTAGTGATAGAGACGGTCAGCGGGATGCTGATCATTTTAGCTTGCATGCAAATCCAATGCAAATTGTATGCTGGGAATTAACCCAAAACAAAATCACCAAGACGTGCGTCTGATTGGACTCGTTTCGATCTGCCTACAACTTGCATCGAATTTGCAGGCGAGTTGCAATAATTAGCATGTCATTGGCCATCTGTACTCAGTAAGCCCCCTGAACTCACATCCTGACATGGTTATCCTTCGCTTTACCACATAATCTAGATTCAACACCTCTCTGATAAGCCTGTGCTTTCTCCAAGCTCATATGCTCATCCCTTCCTAATATTTCAAGCAGCGGATCGATGGGGTTAATGGTAAGCGTTCATTTAAGGATCACTATTGTGAAAAATTGAAAATACATGCAAACACGTAAATACGAAGTATGTTTGTCCCAGAGTAAGATGCGCTATAAATGACTTTTCTCCTATGTTGCTGTCACTTACTGTAGCTAGTAGAAATCTGATGGAACTGACAGGGTTTTGACTAGTATATCTCTTCATGGGGGATTCTCAGTATTTAATTTAGGGCCCGTTTCCACTATCGCGAATCTGCATGCGTTTCCTGCATGCAGATTCGCACAGCCAATACAAGTGGATGTGCTTGTTTCCACTTGTCAGTTTTGCTGTGCGTTTTTCTGTGCAGGATTTTTCTGCACGGCAGAGCCCTCTGAATTCGCCTGCGTGTGGAATGCAGGCGAATCGCACACAATGTATTTAATAGGGAAATCGCATGCGTTTTTCCCATGCGTTTTTTGCCGCGAATTCGCATGCGAATTCGCATAGGTACCAATGTAAATTTACACAGGCACTGACATGATTAAATTCGCATATACACTCACCTATGCGAATTCGCATGCGAATTCGCGGCAAAAAACGCATGCGGAATCGCATCCGCATGCGATTTCGTCAGCGGTGGAATCCGCACAGCAATAGTGGAAACGGGGCCTTAGTCTTTACAAAACACTCCCTGGAAAGGATCTATATAAAAGTGTAGTTTGTTCCCCTACCTGTTTGCAAAATAGTCTGGCAAATGGACTTTCACTAAGTGCTTTTGAAAATAGAGAAAGCCCTGACACTCCCCCATGAAGAAATGGACTGGTCCAAAACTTGTTGGTTCTATCAGATTTCTACTACCTACTGTAAGTGACAGCAACATGGGAGAAAAAGTAATGTACAGCTCATTTTACTGTGGAAGAAATGTACTTTGTATTTATGTGTTTTCATGTATTTTAAAGAGAACCCGAGGTGTGTTTAAAGGGGAACTGAAGAGAGAGGTATATGGAGGCTGTCATGTTTATTTACTTTTAGACAATACCAGTTGCCTGGCAGCCCTGCTGATCCTCTGCCTCTAATACTATTAGCCATAGCCCCTGAACAAGCATGCAGCAAATCAGGTGTTTCAGTGGTTCAGACTTATAAGTCTGATCTGACAAGACTAGCTGCATGCTTGTTTCTGGTTTTAATCAGATACTACTGCAGAGAAATAGACCAGCAGGGCTGCCAGGCAACTGGTATTGATTAAAAGGAAATAAACATGACAGCCTCCATATACCTCTCTCTTCAGTTCCCCTTTAAAGAATGTTATCTGCATACAGAGGCTGGATCTGCCTATACAGCCCAGCCTCTGTTGCTATCCCAAACCCCACTAAGGCCCCCCTGCAATCTGCAATCCCTCATAAATCACAGCCATGCTGTGAGGCTGTGTTTACATCTGTAGTGTCAGTCTCAGCTGCTCCCCTGCCTCCTGCATAGCTCCGGTCCCTGCCCCCGTCCCTTCCCTCCAATCAACAGGGAGGGAAGGGATGCAGGCGGGGACTGGAGCTCTGCAGGAGGCGGGGAGAGCAGCAGACTGACACTATAGAGATAAACACAGCCAGCTCTGACAAGCTGGCTGTGATTTATGAGGGATTGCAGAGTGCAGGGGGACCTTAGGGGGGTTTGGGATAGCAACAGAGGCTGGGCTGTATAGGCAGATCCAGCTTCTGTATGCAGATAATATTCTTCAAACCCACCTCGGGTTCTCTTTAAATCTTACAATTTTTGGTGATAGTGGTTCTTTAAAGAGTAACTGTCGGACATAAAATAAAAAATCAATCCTTTATTTTTATCTGGTAAACCAGTAATAAGGAGGCTAACCAGGCAATCCAAAAGTTAAAATCTATATCACATGATCATTCCCTAGTTTACCTGACTCTTACACACAAAATTTGGTAGTTGCAGGGCATGCTGGTTTGTCCTTTTTTGCTTCTGTACTTCCTCTCAGACTTAACTAATGCAGCCTGATTGGCTGAAGCTGCTTTCCCCCTTGTTTTCCCCTCCCACACCTCTGTTCCTCTCTGATTGGCCAATATTTCTCATGCTGACACAATGCAATTTATATAGTGAACGGTGGGAAAATCAGGCAGAGGAGACTAAGGGAAGAAATGACATCAGGATTGGCTTCAAAAAAGCCACACTTAAAATGGGAAATGCTAAGGAGGATTTTCTCTTTTTTTTTACTGTAGAAAAATCACTAAAATCAAAATGTGGACAGTGCAATACATATGTTATGTAAGTAGAGCAAGTATTTATCTACTTATATATGTGTTTTTTTCTGAGATAGTATGGCTGACAGCTCCTCTTTAAGCGTGATAATTAACAAGCAAGGAGCTTTTTACCTTCACCTGGACATCAATTTACAGAGCAGCAGGACTTAGCTGGAATGGACCATGGTAAGCCCTGACAATACTGGGGTCAGTTCTCAGTGAATGGGGGTATTATGAAACTGCAGCTTTATGTCATTGTGCCCAACTCTAAATTCCACTCAAACAAAATACTCCCAAGCAGCAGTTATTTTTGCTGCCAGAGGAAGGTAATAACATAACATAAAACATTCCATGTATGTAAATGTACGTTACACGTTTTTTTGCTTAGCTGCTCCCAAGGTTTTAAATTTAGGTTAGGTCACTTGCCCGGAGGTTTGCTTCACCGTGGCGCAAGTGTCTAGTATAATATACTTTGCATGCAAACCATATTGGAAGCTAAAGTTCCTCCTAGTTTAATAAATGTTAGCATTTGTCTTGGATGCAGGGCATGCATTTTTCAGTCTGACAGAGGCGGTGTATGCCTGTGCGATTAACCATTCAATTGCAACATGTGTTTAGGGATGCGCAGCCTTTCCCCCCACCTTTCCTTAACTTTGTAACTATGTAACTGTCAGGTTAGCTGCTCCCAGCCCCTCCTCCTGAGTTTTCTGTTTGCATGATAAGTAGTAGCAGATTTGCATATGATTTGCATCTGAATTGAATGCAAAGTGTGCAGAAAATCTATTTAGGTGCTTCACACTGAGCTGGTGGTCATTTCAGATGCAGCCTTAGTGGTATGCGCTGGCGTTCTCCTCACTGTTCAACCACATGTATGTAAAAATAAATGTTATGATGTGTCAGTGGTACACAAATGTTTATATCATTTAAATGACAGTTAGTGACAAGAATGCGGGCTCCTCCTACTCACAAACAGCTTTAGTTTCGGGAGATTGTAAGTCAAGTTGTGTGATGCATGGTGACATGTGGATAAATGATTTACTGTGCTTTTCATTTGTGTTAATCTACTTACAACAGTTCATACAATACTGTAACACTGAACGACACAAATATGTAATATCAAAAACAACACTGTGTATTTTGTACATGGAGACAACATTGTTTGTATCTCTGAAATGTAGTAACTCGAGTCATTTGTAACTTGTAAGTAGGGAATTTTTTTTTTATTTTTTTTTTTGCTGTCAAAGAGACTCTGTACAAAAAAAAAGAAAAGAAAGTCCCAGTTCGGGGTATTTACTTCGGTAGGGGGAAGCCTCTGGATCCTATCGAGGCTTCCCCCGTCCTCCTCCGCCCCACAGTGGTTTCGCTGCAGCCCACGGAATGCACAGCCGGCAATTTGCCAGGCTGTGCAATATTTACCTTTCCCTTTTCCAGCGGGGGCACTGTTGTGGCTCTCCACTCTGAAATAGGCGGAAATAGCCGATCTCAGTCGAGTTCACTCGACTGCAGAGGACCTGACTGGGATCGGCTGTTTCCACCTATTTCCGAGCCAAGAACCACTACTGCACCTGTGCTGGAGCCGGGAAGGTAAATATTTACATCCCTGCTGTTCAGGGAGCTCTATTGCTGCCACCGTGGGATAGAGGAGGACGGGGGAAGTCTCGATAGGATCCGGAGGCTTCCCCCTCCTAAGGTGAGTGCCCCCCAGGGGCTTCCCCCTCCTGAGGTGAGTGCCCCCCAGGGGCTTCCCCCTCCTGAGGTGAGTGCCCCCAGGGGCTTCCCCCTCCTGAGGTGAGTGCCCCCCAGGGGCTTCCCCCTCCTGAGGTGAGTGCCCCCCAGGGGCTTCTACCTCCTAAGGTGAGTGCCCCCCAGGGGCTTCCCCCTTCTGAGGTGAGTGCCCCCCAGGGGCTTCCCCCCCCTGAGGTGAGTGCCCCCCAGGGGCTTCCCCCTCCTGAGGTGAGTGCCCCCCAGGGGCTTCCCCCTCCTGAGGTGAGTGCCCCCCAGGGGCTTCTACCTCTTGAGGTGAGTGCCCCCCAGGGGCTTCCCCCTCCTGAGGTGAGTGCCCCCCAAGGGCTTCCCCCTCCTGAGGTGAGTGCCCCCCAGGGGCTTCCCCCTCCTGAGGTGAGTGCCCCCCCAGGGGCTTCCCCCTCCTGAGGTGAGTGCCCCCCAGGGGCTTCCCCCTCCTGAGGTGAGTGCCCCCCAGGGGCTTTCCCCTCCTGAGGTGAGTGCCCCCCAGGGTCTTCCCCCTCCTGAGGTGAGTGCCCCCAGGAGCTTCCCCCTCCTGAGGTGAGTGCCCCCCAGGGGCATTTTTTATTGATACAGATCCTCTTTAAGTAGGGAACTGTCTGTATATACTTAGCAAAGGAGATTTTTTTTTTTTATCTTCTGTTTTAAAAAAAACTTTTCAAGACTTTGCAATAGGAAAAGTACCAAAAAGTAGGTGAAAAAGTAGTGCCCACATTATTCTGTCTGGCAATTTTGTAGCTTCAGCTTGGTGATGGCTTAAAAGGCCACCCCCATTGATAAGGTTTCTAAGGCCCATATGCAATTACCTTTTTCTCCTGAGTTTTCTCCAAGGTGATATTTTTACAACATGTCAATAAATTGCCTTTTAAACCCCCAGCAATGAAGGAAACATACAAGATACATTTTATGGCACTTCTTCCCCTACATTTTGATAGTTTTTTTAATTGCAAAATTCTGAAAAGTTTGTTTAAAAAGAAGATGAAAAATGATCTCGTAGGACAAGCCTCAGGAGAAAACATGAATTGAATTAGGGCCCTGGGTCCATATGGAATTCACTCTTTTCCCTCAGTTTTCTCCTAGGTAATATTTGCATACCTTGTCAATAAAAATACCCTTTACACCACCGTCAAAAAATCCCAAACAAACAAAAACATAGTTTTAATAGTACTTGTTTTACATATGTTTTGCCACTTTTTTAATTGCTGAGTGCTAAAAAAATTAGGTTAAAGAGGAGATGGGCCCATATCTGAATTACACTAGCCCTAATTTAAAATACTTTTCTCTAGGAGATGTTTTCTCATCTTCTATATCGAATACCTCTCCTGACAAGCGTCAACTGCCAATAAGTAGGTAAGAAAAGTCGTATTAAACTCAAGTTACTTTAGGGCAACTTATTTTAAATACATTTCCTCTTGTTCGGGTTTCAAAACAATTTTATATAAAAACCACAAAAACATCTCCTGCCAGAAATCTCAGGAGAAGAGTTGAATAAATCAGAGGGCCTTTTTCCCCTCCCTGTAAATGTGAGACCTCAATGATTTTTACTAGAGTTACTGACTTACTGTATATGCAAAACTACCTTCTATGGGACTTCACTGCTATTGCGTAGTTTTTGGCACACTTTGTAACTCTCATTTAACTAAACATTATTTTACATTTATTTACAAAATGCACAGTAAGGTATATATATATATATATATATATATATATATATATATATATATATATATATATATGTATATATATGTATATATATATATATATATATATATATGTAAGTATGTATATATATATATGTATATATATATATATATATATATATATATATATATATATATATATATATATACTTTAGTGTGCATTATATATATATATATATATATATATATATATATATATATATATATATATATATATATATATATATATATATATATATATATATATATTACAGCTTGGGGCAATTCATAAATCCTTATCAACTTCTAACTGCCCCCACCCCATTTCTATGTAGGAAAACCAGCATACTTTATCCACACCATACATGTACACTGGGAATGTTTCCACTATAGTGTGAAATTTTCACGTCCAACAAATCTTATAAGGGCCTGTACACATTGCTGCGCTTTTAAAGCGAACCAGAGACGAAGCACCCTCATGTATTTTACCATATATATCAGTGGGAACATTAGAGAAAACTCCTACACTGCTCTCTGTTTCAGTCTGCACTGCACAGCTTGCTTCTAATCAGCCCTGATAAAATCCCCGACTGAGCATTCAGTCTAGATTTGCTCAGGAATATTTATAGCTCAGTCTGTGTTCTCTGGTGTCTTTACAAGTCCAAGCCTGCCCCCGTGTGGCTCTGCTCAGGAATCATTATAGCTGAGTCATTATAGCAAAGCCAGACTGAATGCTCAGTCTAAGATTTTATCAGGTCTGATAAGAAAAAAGCTGTGCAGTGTAGAATGAAACAGAGAGCAGGGTAGGTGTTTTCTCTAATGCCCCCACTGATATATATGGTAAAATACATGAGGGTGCTTCGTCTCTGGTTCACTTTAAAATCGCATGCGTTTTTTAATCGCAAGGCCTTACAAAAAATTATGAAAATCGTGAAGACCTGTAAACTTCACTGCGATGCGATTATTCTATTTTCATGAAGGTTTTGCGTTTTAAAATTGCATGCAACTTTAAAAGCACAGCACAAGCGCAGCAGTGTGTGCAGGCCCTAAGATTTTTCTGATTGGTGAAAATGCGCTTGTAAATTTGTACGCATTTTATGCGCATTAGTCAAATATAACATAATCTGCCTAGTAACAGCTTAATCACGACTTCTGACAACTTCCTGTAGCCATTGATTTAATGCGAATTTTCGCGCAAATAAAGAAAAAATTTGCAAAGCATTGTACGCGAATCATAAGTGTTGTCCGAAAAAATGATGCAGGACCTCAGATTTTTTTCACGTGTACGAATGGAAACAGCCCCATTCACTGCCATTAGTTGCCAAATCAATGCAAATTTTCTGAGAGAAAAATCTTACACAAAACGCACAAGTGGAAACCTAGCCTACGGAGGAACTGTAAAGAAAATAATGCAATGAATAGAATTGCTTACATTCTACAATAATCACTTAGAAATTATTTAGTCAGTGTTTGCCCATTGTAAAACCTTTCCTCACTCTGATTTACATTCTGAAATGTATCTTTATCTTTAGTTCTGTCAGATGACCTCTGCAGAATGTTTGTTTACTGAGAGCTCTAAGGCCTGTAGAAAATATATCTGGTCTCCCAGAATTCTCTGCAGGGGAGGGGGAATTCAGCATAGCTAATCAGCCTAAGCTAAGCATCGCTGGAAGGGCTAAAAGCTAATATACAGCAGTACATAAATGCAGGAAGCGTTTCTGATGGTGAAACCAGGAAAGTTACCATAAAAGTGGGTACAATGGATCATTTACTGCATTATACTATATGTCACACTACAGGGCCTCTATGTATGTTGGGTAACACCGGCACCACAATGCCAGCAATTCACAACGCACATGCCGCATGCCATAACATGCAGGTTATTATTATATAATTGCTATGTAACATGCTATTTATGGCACATTATCCAGAAACACAAAGTACAAAGAGCATTAGGATAATGTGATCCTTCCCAATGCATACGAAGGTATGGGCACATGGGCAGTCAGTAAATTCATAATAAGATCATTACACATTTAGAAGAACTGTAAGAAACAAAGAAACATTGTAGCTTTTGCAAAATCCCTGCTACACCACCCACTGCTACACCACACATGTGGCTTAAAGGGACAATGAAGCATTAAAAAAAATATGATATAATGAATTGGTTTTGTAGTACGGATAATTATTAGAACATTAGTAGCAAAGAAAATATAGTCATTTTTGTAGGCGCTTTTGCAGAGCGATTCCGTTTTTTCACTTCCTGACGTCAGTCAAGAAGTAAACTCTTTGATCCGGAAAAGAATAACAATGTATTTATTCTTAAAAATGTGAACGAAATCTCTGCACGAAGCTTTAATAGAGGTTTTGGATGTTAGCTGAATTGTTTTAGGGCTTGTTTCCACTACATGGCCGCATCGCACCGCAGGTGTGTGCACGCCAATGGAAGTGTTTCCATTGCGTGCATGTTGTGCGGTGCGGAGCGATGCGAGAATCTGTAGCATGCTGCAGATTTTCGCACACCCGCATCTGCCTGCAGTCGCGTCCTATCTCCCCCATGGACTTCCGCATCGGGAGATGCGGAAGTGATGCGGCCGGCGGCGGAAGTGATGCGATGCGGCTACGTAGCCGCATTCGCATCACTTTGCAATGGAAACCCGCCCTTAGTGATGTATTCCCAGAAAGGTTGGATTTTAGGACATTCCCAAAATAATTGGGCTAGGGTACCTTTGTGTGTACAGTTTCTCCAACAGAGTTCCGAGTTTGTGGGTGAAAAGAGAGCCAACTTTCTGGGAGTATATTACCGTTTTAGCAAAAAATTTTGATAGTTTTCCCAGTGGGCCATGCATTTGAAGTATTTGCGGATGTCATTTGACCAAGTTAGGCAATATCTATTCAGTTGTTTACTGAGCTGGTGGGTTAGGGTTTTGTACCAGATGCGGATACCTCCAGATTGGGGGGAGGGAGAATTTAGGTGTCTAACTATTAATCGAGACAGTTGAGGTAGGGAGATATTTCAATGTTTAATTACATGGCAAATTATATAGTAAGAGAATAATTGGTTTGGGAGGAGATTGTCATTTTTCTGTAATGTTTGAAAAGTATGGGGTTTCCCCTGGTTCAGTATGTCATTGAGATTATATATTCCTTTAGTATGCCAGATATTCATATTTATATCTGGTATTATGGAGATAAGGGCGTTTAAAGGGGTGGTTAAAACTATGGAGTCATTGTATTGTAGGGGGGTAGATGGTAAGCGCGACCAAACCAATATGGAAGCTTGTATTGTGCAGTAATCTGATCAACTGGAGTTTCCCAACTCTTCCTGTACTGGAACAATATTAGACTTATATCTCTGCTCCTAATGTTTTATTTCTTAGCTGTACTACACATACAAGTCATTATATCATCACTTTATTTTCGCTTCAGTGTCTCTTTAAAGGGGTGTGTGAGCAGGCAAATGTAAGTCACCGAGGAAGAGACGAGGAACTCAAAACTGATGCGTCAAGTATTTTCCTTATGAAAAACTAAAACCATACCTAAAGCGGAAAAAAAAACAAAAACCTTATGATAAAATGAATTGTATGTGTAGTATGGATAATGAATAGAATGGTAATAGCAAAGAAAATATTATTTTCAGTTATATGGCTGTTTTTATAATGTTGCATCATTCTGTCATATTTGCAGTTTAGAAACCACACTCTGTATTTTAAGCTGCAAAACAGAGCAAAAAAATAATGATCCTTTGAACCTCCCTGCAGTAGAACCTTATCTCAAGCTGTCCCTCACTGTTTCTGGACTGTTTAAAGAGAACCTGTACTGAGTAAAAATATTTAAAATAAACACATGAGGTAACTTCAAATGAACATTACATAGTTACCTTGCCATCAGTTCCTCTCAGAAGCTCACCATTTTCTTCTGGAAATTATCCCTTCCAGTTCTGACAACATTTTGTCAGATCTGAAATATATCAGTTGCTGTCAGTAAAATATCAGTTGCTGTCAGTTATAGCTGAGAGGAAAACTGATGTACCAGGTAATGTCCATGTTTCCCTATGGCTCAAGTGGGCGATGTTACAGTTTAACTGTGTGCTGACCAGGAAGCTGTTATGGGTAATGGCTATTTTCAAAATGGAGGACGGAAAATTCCCTTGATCACAGTGAACAAACAGGACGCGGGACAGGAGAAAGACACTGAGGAGTAGACTACATGGAAGGTAAGTATGACTTGCGTATGCTTATTTTGACTTTTAATTTTCAGTTCAGGTTTTCTTTAAGGCCTGGAACACACTACAAATCGCAAATTGTTAGCACATTTTTAATTAGAGTTTTGTAAGTGATTTCATGAGCGTTTTCCAGCGATTTTGGTGGCGATTTTAAAAAGTGAAGCTTTTTGTCAGCGATTGTGATACCGATTTGCGATTAGCGATTTTAATTCTGATTGGTCCTTTCAATTTATTTAAAAAAAAATTTTTTACAGTGTGCTGTAATTTAAAATTGCACACAAATCGCTATGTTTGGCTATTCATGAGCGATTGGCCAGCGCTTCAATACTTTACATTGAAGCGCAAACGCTCCCAGAATGTTGCATGTCCTGCATTTGAGATTTTGCTAATCGTAATCGCTACTGTGGAATTTGTTTCATTTATTTACATTGGCGGAGAGTTTAGGGAAATCGCTACCAATTTAAAGCTCTCCCTAAACGCTCAACCCCTCTAGTGGGTTCCAGGCCTAAGTGCTTCAGACAACAGGACTGTATTCGACTGTGAGTGGAATAACTCAGAGAAGCTCTTTTGCATAGATAACAACTGATTTTTTGTAACTCTTCCTGTACTGGCCAACAATATGGGACTCTTTTCTTAATGTTCTATTTCTAAAGGTGGTCATACACTGGTCGATTTGCCATCAGATTCGACCAACAGATAGATCGTATGGCCACCTTTACTGCAAACAGATTGTGAATCGATTTCAGCCTGAAACCGATCACAAATGTGGGGCTGCCGCTGCTGCCGCCCAACCCCCCCACCTGCATACATTACCTGTTCCGCCGGCGCGACTCCCCTGGTCCCCGCTGTCTTCTTCTCCGCTCCAGGCTCCAGACCGTTCCTGCAGCTACAAAACTTCCTGTCCAGGGGAAGTTTAAACAGTAGAGGGCGCTCTACTGTTTAAACTTCCTGCCGGGATAGGAAGTTCTGTGTAGCTGCAGCGGTCCGGAACCCAGCGCGGAAAGAAGACAGCGGGGACCAGAGGACTCGCGCCGGCCGGAACAGGTAATGTATACCCGCTGTATTGCGTCGGTCGTCGGGCATTCAAACGCCGCTATCGACGCACACCCGATCCGCCAGTGATCGAGAAAAACCTTCCGCACGGACGGATCGACGGGAATCGACGGGAACGTTTGATTGCGGACGGAAATTGATCGTTCTGTCAGCGGTGTGCACGGCGATTTCACAGCCGATTCGATCACTGTGATCGAATTGGCTGTATATCGGTGGAAAAATCTTTAGGTGTATGGGCCCCTTTAGCTGTACTACACATACAATTAATGATATCATATTTTTATTTTCGTTTCAGGTTCGCATTAAAAACAAACATATCTAATTAAATTAATTTTAAATAGATGATCTTACCTCTAGGAGAGTTTTTAGCTAGGTGTAAAAACCAAAGAACAGTACCAGTTACTTGGCAGTCCTGCTGATCTGATCTATTTGGCTGCAGTAGTGTTATGTGGATAATCCAGCCAGAAACATCTGGCCTGCATGCTTGTTCAGGAGCTATGGCTAAAAGTGTTAAGCTACGTACACACATACGACAACGATCGTTCGTTGTGAACGACAAACGATCTTTTAATTGACGAAAGAACGACCTAAGTAAAGTTAGCTTTTAAAGGTGCGTAACGATCTGACCATTTGTTAACGAACAATCCGGAACAACGTCACATACTGTTAACATAACATCACCCGGAAGGGACATCATAGCAAGTTCCGCCCGCACGTAACAAACGGTTCAAAAAGTACGTTACACTGTAAAACTAACGTTACATATATTACATTACAGTACGAGATTTCATACTGTACTGTAGGTATGTAGGTAGAGCATTTACATAATATATCGTGGACAAAACATACAAAAATACACTCTGTCCTGTTAAAATGACAATTATGGTATACTGTAATCATGTAGCAATTAACGTGTCACAGGACACATTCATAGAACAAACGTTACATCACGAAAAGCAACTGTTGCGCTTGCGCATAAAAATGAAAGGTTCTATGGAGATGTAACGAAATGCGCATGTCAAGCTGAGTACGAACGACCGTTTTCTAATGATGTACTACTTTTGCAAATGATCGTCGTTTAAAAAAATCCGCCAAGGCAGATCTTTTGTTTTTAACGATCTAGCTCGTCTATCGTTTGACTTCATGATCGTTGGATTTTTTTTTTAAACGATTTTTGTTTAAAATGATCGGGGAACGACTATAGTCGCATGTGTGTATGCACCTTTAGAGGCAGAGGATCATCAGGGCAGAAAGGCAATGTGCACTTAAAGAGAAACTTTGACCAAGAATTGAACTTTATCCCAATCAGTAGCTGATACCCACTTTTACATGAGAAATCTATTCCTTTTCACAAACAGACCATCAGGGGGCGCTGTATGACGGATAGTGGTGAAACCCCTCCCACAAGAAGCTCTGAGTACCGTGGTACTTCTGGCAGTTTCCTGTCTGTGAACCATGTTGCATTGTGGGAAATAGCTGTTTATAGCTGTTTCCAACTGCCAAAACAGCAAGCAGCAGCTACATCACCTGCCAACAGTAAAAAATGTCACCATGTGATAAATGTCAGAATGTGAATCAGGGATTTAAAATATTTTACAATGGGCAAACACTGACTAAATCATTTATACATAATTATTGTAAAAATGAAGCACTTTTTTTTTTATTACATTATTTTCACTGGAGTTCCTCTTTAAACGGAAGCATAGAGGGATATGGAGACTGCTATATTTGTTTCCATTTTACCAGATGCCCGGTAGACCTGATGCTGTGTCTAATACTTTTAGCCAAAGACCCTGAACAAGCATGCAGCAGATCAGGTACTCTGACTCTTGCTGGATTAGCCATATGCTTGTTCCAGGGTTTTGACTCAGACACTACTTATGCCAGAAGATCAACAGGGTTGTCAGGCAACTGGCATGGTTTACAAGGAAATAAATATGGCAGCCTCCCTATCCCTCTCCCCTTGGGTTCCCTTTAAAGGAACACCATAGCAAACACTTTTACATTCTGGTTCTGGTTCAGCTATTAGTCAGTTGCGTAACAGCAGCGGAATAATTTAATTTATACTTAAAAATACTCAAAAATGACATCTGTTAATTCCTCATTTGTCATCAATGTTGTCTACAGAAACAAAGATCTCCCTTTTGATGACACATGCAAACTCTTTGCCGCCCTAGGCCACTGTCACCAGCCGCCCCCTTCAGTATAGGTAGCAAGATGACCCCACCCCCTCTCCCTTCAGTATAGGTAGCCAGCTTGCCTCCACACCGCAGCAGCCATCAATGTCACTGACATCTCTGCTCTTCTCCAGCGCAGAAGCTCTGTTTCTATCAGCCACCATGGTCAGGCGACTGCGCGATCTCCCTGCTTACAAATGCTGCATCAGTTTAGCCTGCTTCCTACCTGCCCCTTGCTCCTGTGGTGCCCTAGGCCATGGCCTACTCGCCCTTGGTCTAAATCCGGCCCTGGGCACCTCTGTCTATTTATAGGGGCACATCTGGCTATTTATAGGGGGCACATCAGGCTACTTGAATGGGGAATGGGGGGAACACACAGTATGTCTATCTAAACAGCATTTGTACATTTGACTCCACCCATGACCACACCCACATTCTGATCAGCTAAGAAGGCCTAGACCTGTGGCAAGGAGAGCCGAACAGTGGCATACATTACATTCATCCAGTGGAGTGACAGGTACTCACTCCTCTTTTGACTGTAAATGCTGTACACTATCTTTCTGTGGTACCCGACTATGCATGTCACGTGACATGCATCAAGAACCGCAGGGAGATAGACTGCATAGCAACTACAGTGAAGAGAAGAGTGAGGACCTGTCACTCCACTGGATGAAGGTAATGCTGTTGCTGCTCTGCTCTCCTTGCCTTCCACACAGGGAAAGACCCTAATGATTGCAATCTTGTGGGGGGTGAGATTTGCTGGGAGGCCGGCCAGGTTCATGGTACGCATCCGCTCCCAGCTGCAATGTAACACAGCACAATGGCAGCGCTTGTAGACCCACGAGTGACAAGCAGTTACAGGGCAGCAAGGAAGGGCCCATGCTCAGATGTGACACCATGTGAAAGAGACGTCTGCCAGAGATGTCAGAGAATGCTCTACCTTCAGCTGCTCATGAAAAAGAGGCCTAACATTCTGCTGCACTCGACCCCAGACGTCCTCCTGCGAGTACATACCTCCCAACATTTGGAGATAAGAAAGAGGGACACTTAAACCACACCCCTGCCATACCCCTAATAACGCCCCCAACACTCCCCTAGTTAGGGCCGTGCCGAGGCAGAGGCGAGAGAGGCTCCAGCCTCAGGGCGCAGTGTAGGAGGGGGCGCACAACCCACTCAGCTATCATTCCCCTCTTGTGCTTAAAGCAGAGAGAAATAAGAAAAGGGGATATATGGCAGTGACTGCAAGCCAGATAAGTAGAGATTAAGGTGTTGGGGGCCCTGGGGTGCCTCTTAGTCTAATAGCAATCAGTGTGTGACAGCTGGGGTGGGAGGGATGGAGGGGCGCACTTTGGTGTCTCAGCCTTGGGTGCTGGAGGAACTTGTCCCGGTTCTGCACCTAGTCACACATACTATAAAGATTTCATAAGATAAATATTTTGTTTTATAATTCACTGGTCCTTTCTGTCCTGCAGGGCCGGGCCGAGGCATAGGCTGGAGAGGCTCCAGCCTCAGGGCGCAGTGTAGGAGGGGGCGCAGAATTCATTCAGCGGTCATTCCTAATTGTGTATGAAGCAGAGAGAAATAAGAAAAGGGGATACATGGCAGTGACTGCAAGCTAGATAACTAGATATTAAGGTGTTGGGGAGGTTGTGGGCCCTGTGGCGCCTCTTAGTCTAATAACAATCAGTGTGTGACGGCTGGGGTGGGAGGGATGGAGGGGCGCACTTTGGTGTCTCAGCCTTGGGTGCTGGAGGACCTTGTCCCTGCTCTGCTGTCCTGGTTCATTTACCTTCATATTAACATTTGAAAATAAGCCATTTTCTTGGGAAGGATGGGAATAAAGTTTAGAGGGAATTAAACAGATTTTTCAGTAGAAAAATACATATATTAATAGATGTGAACATCAGTCCTAAAGAGGGACAAATGAGGGAGAACGAGGGAGAGGGTTCCCAAAGAGGGACTGTCCCTCCAAAGAAGGGACAGTTGGGAGCTACGTGAGTGTTTCACATGCCTGCCTAGGTCCACGTGGAATTTGTAGCAAATGCTTCTGCACCAATGGTGATTAGACGTGCAGGGATCGACTTTGGAGTAACAAGTGCTTGCAAACACTCCACAAGATCCGCACCGTCAAGTTTCCATCTTTATGAATCCATAAAAAACAGGTTAAAAGCTGTGTGGGTAAGTATAAGGTGACGCACAGGCGTTTCGGGCTGTATCAGTCCTTACTCAAACCATCACAAACCCACATTAAATATCACATGCTAAAACACACCTATATATAGGAAAGAGGTGGACCACATAGGGAACTGCAACATTACCATATATGCATATGTATGAAAAGGCCTCCACCAATCAAGGACTGCCAAGCCAGTGCAGGAAGAATGCGCGGCAAATTTACACATATACAAACGCAATATACATCTAGGGCCACGTCAAAAAAAGAGAAGTGCACTCACCAGTCACTGCCCTGCAGTATATGCAGAGTATAAGTGTAAAAACGGCTCCTTGTGTTCTCAAAATGTCACTGGCCAATCACAGTGACCTATGGACGTGTCTAGCCAACCAGTAAAAGAGTGGACACAGCCCAGGCTCACAAGCATGTACACCAGCCAATCAGATAATCTGCACTGCACAGAACCTCCAATCGGCTCATCGCCAACAGCGTCCGCACGGAGACTAAAGTGGCCACCCAAATTGGCAGCCTATAGTATGTGCGCCGACAACGTCCGCTCTATGACTGCGGCATCATGTGCGAAGAGGGGCGGGTAGTTCGCGCGTAAGTAACCAATGAGCGAGACGCCGACAGCCGTTTTTACACTTATACTCTGCATATACTGCAGGGCAGTGACTGGTGAGTGTTCTCACCAGAAAGAAATTGTTGTGTTCAGCTGCAAGAGTTCCTGTATGACCATGAGCATTAAAGGCACAACTTATATGAATGATCAAATCAAATGATCCCTATATTAGGATAAAGGGAATAATTGATTCTGTTTAAGATTGGCTTATTAACATTCAAATCCTTGCACAATCTGGGCCCTGAATACATGACGGACCTGCTGCAACTGAATCCCACCCACCACAATCTGAGATCAAAATGATATAATAACGCGGTCACCCCCAGAGTCCACCTCAAAGCACTTGGAGACAGAGCCTTTTGTCATGCTGTCCCTACGCTTTGGAACTCCCTGCTACACCCAATCAGGATATCTCCATCCCTAGAAGCATTTAAAGATACACAGTAACACAAAAAAAAACCTCTGGGGGGATACATACCTCGGAAGGGGGGAGCCTCAGGATTCCAATGAGGCTTCCCGTCCTCTGTAGCTTGGGGGAATCCAGTGCTGGCTCCCCCGAAACCTCCTTGACAAAGCTGGCAAGCGGCAGGCAATATTTACCTACCGCGGTCCTGCACAGACACATTAGCGGCTCTCCATTCGGGCTAAGGTGGACATAGCCGAGCCAAATGGAAATAGCTCTACTGTGCAGGTGCAAGGACTGGTACCCGTGCAGTAGAGCGGATACAATCGAGCTCACCTGTGCATGATGGTGGTAGGTATTTACCTTGCCGCTGTTCGGGGGGGTCACAGCACTGGATTGCCTGGACACCAGAGGACGAGGGGAAGCCTCGTTAGGATCCAGAGGCTTCTCCCTCCTGAGGTGAGTATGCCCCAGAGCAGGGATGGATCTAGACCAAGTTGCGCCTGGGGAAAGGTCAGGTTTTGGCGCCTAAAGGTCAGGTTTTGGCGCCTAAAGGTCAGGTTTTGGCACCTGAATGTCAGGTTTTGGCACCTAAAGGTCAGGTTTTGGCGCCTAAACTGCCATTCCCCATCCAAATTTTGCCGCTTTTTTAAGAATTCAACAAACTGCGCCTGGGGCAAGAGAGGTTTTCTTGAAGTCCAAACTGAAAAGCCACCTGTTTAGTCTTGCGTTTATGATGAACACCTGGCTATGTTTCCTCTGCAACACAGTCCAGCCTGCAACACCGCACTGATCTAAGACATAACCATGCACTTCGAGTCCTATGGGATAACATCGTTTTACAAATTGTATTGTATTATTATATTTTTGTCAGTGAAACAGTCTACCAACAGGTCAGAATAAGCTAAAATGTAATGATAATTGACAAGGAAATTCTGCCAAGCTGATTGACAAAAGGTGTCATGAATGATCGGTAATATGACTGTTTACAATTAATCTCGGGCACTAATTGCTTCTACACATATGCAATTCGATCACATTACTGTATTGAAATATAGAAATGTTCATATAAAATTGTATCGTTAATGAACATCTTTGGATCAGCCTCAGGGCCCTTTTCCACTATTGCGAATCTGCATGCGGTTTTCCACTTGTCAGGATTCCTTTGTGTTTTTCTGTGTAGAAAAAATTCGCATGGCAGAGCCATCAGAATTCGCATATCACATACCGCTATGCGAATCGCATACAATGTATTTAATATGAAATTTGCATGAGGTTTGGGTATGCGAATTTTCATGTGAATTTGCAAAGATACAATGGAAAAGCACACCAGCACTGCCATGGTTAAATTCGCCTGCATCATCATCCATGAGAATTCACATGCGAATTTTTACCGCGGTGATTCGCACAGCACAAGTGGAAATGCAGCCTAAAGGTCCCTATTAATGATGGAATTTTAACCTTCCGATCGGGTAATTGTACTTGAAAATAAACAATCCGTTGGGCATAATTGGGATAAAAAAATGTAACCAATCTGATACATTAAGATTGCATCGATCCAAAAAACAGATCAATAATCCAATCAATTAAACGACGTTTGTGGCTGATTGGCACCATCAACACTATCCGATCTGACCAATCGGAAACTTTATTGCTCACTAAATTGCATTATTAATGAGCACCTTTAGAGTGAGAAGTATACGGACATAGTATACGGACATAGTATACGGACATGTTTTTAAAAGACCACTATTGTGAAAAATTGTAAAATTTAAAATGCATGAGTGAAAAATGTAAATTTGCCCAAGATTAAAGGGCACTGTAAATGTATTATTTCCTGTCACTGTCACTTACAATAAATTGTAACAATCTGACAAATCTGACGAATCTATCTCCTAATGGTGGATTCTCAGGGTTTTTCATTTTTTTTTAAAGTACGTCCTGAACAGCATTTGCTCAGTCCAACTGCCAAATTAGTGAGCATGTGAAGAGGCAGGCTGGCCGGCATCTTTATATAGATCTATTTCCACGGAGTGCTTTTGCAAAGAACAATGAAAAGACTGAGAATACCCCGTGAGGAGATGGATTAGTCCAAAATCTGTCAGATCTGTCAGATGTTTACTGTTTACTGTAAGCAACAGCAACATAGGAGAAAATTAATTTATAGTGCATTTAACTCTAGAAGAAATTTTTAATCCATGTGTATTTTGCGGTTTACAAGTTTTCAAGATAGTATTCTTTTAAAAGAACCATATAGGGATTCCAAGAGTCCATTTTATCCAAAGCATACTGACTACACAAGCAATAATTAATAACCACTATACAACCTGGCATTCTGAATAAAATACTGTCATATTTACATTACTAAGGTGCTGTCACTAAACATTACAGGGTCCTAAGCTGACAATGCCCCACCCACATACTGACCTCACCAGCAGAGGCCCACTGAAAAAGTTCTGGGAGGTAACAGAAATCGGATTCTCCCTGTCAGTAGATCTTTCATAGATAGAGAATCATCAAATATTTCTGAGTCAATGCAAATTTGTTTGCTGTTTGTAGGCAGATTGAAAATGGAGTGAAATGTAGTTGCAGCAGATTATGAATTAACACGTTTCAACTTGCAACCAAACGACCAACCGAACGTGCACAAACTCAGATAAAAATTAGTTTTTATTGATCAACTCTAGGCAGGTAGTGATTGCAGCATCTACTGCCTATACTACTTTCCTCCCCTCTGCCCTCTTCATGGGCATCAGTGACAAACAAACCAAAAAAAATTCTTCTAAAGGCCACACTAGGGCGATTAGGGGACGATTCCCGCTAATCGCCAAAGCACAAGCACTTTTTAAAGCGCTAGTGCTATTCTTACCTATGGCAGTGTTCTCACTGCCGTGATTGGCGCCAATCGCAGGCATTTTGCGATCAGCGCCAATCGCAAAACGTGTTATCTACGGCATTTTTGACACGATTCTGGAGCGATCACAGTACAGTGCATGGTAAAGCGCCCCAGTGCATACCTAAAGGCCCCTATACCTACTTACCTACTTGAAGGCCCCATATACCTACCTACCTACCTACGTGAAGGCCCCATATACCTACCTACCTACCTACGTGAAGGCCCCATATACATACCTACCTACATACCTACCTATACTTAAGGCCCTATACCCTGCTACCTATACTGAAAGCCCTTTTACCTACCTACCTACCTACCTATACTGAAGGCACATGTACCTTAATACCTATATTGAAGGCCCCTATACCTACCTACCTATACTGAAGGCACATATACCTTGTTATCTATACTTAAGGCCCCTATACCTAGCTACCTACCTATACTGAAGGCACATGTACCTTACTACCTATACTGAAGGCCCGTATACCTTGCTACCTATACTGAAGGCACATATACCTTGCTACCTATACTGAAGGCCCCTATACATAGCTACCTACCTATACTAAAGGCACATGTACCTTGCTACCTATACTGAAGGCCCCTATACCCTGCTACCTACACTGAAGGCACACGTACCTTGCTACCGATACTGAAGGCACACGTACCTTGCTACCTATACTGAAGGCACACGTACCTTGCTACTGATACTGAAGGCACACGTATCTTGCTACCGATATTGAAGGCCCCTATACCCTGCTACCTATACTGAAGGCCCAAGTACCCTGCTACCTATACTGAAGGCTCATATACCCTGCTACCTATACTGAAGGCCCCTATACCCTGCTACCTATACTGAAGGCACACGTACCTTGCTACCGATACTGAAGGCACACGTACCTTGCTACCTATACTGAAGGCACATATACCTTGCTACCTTTACTGAAGGCCCCTATACCCTGCTACCTATACTGAAGGCCCATATACCTTGCTACCTATACTGAAGGCCCATATACCTTGCTAACTGTACTGAAGGCCCATATACCCTGATACCTATACTGAAGGCACATGTACCTTGCTACCTATACTGAAAGCTACCAATATTGAAGGCACCCATACCTAGCTAGCAATACTGAAGGCACCTTTACCTCGCCACCTATACTGTGGGTACCTATGCCTGGGTACCAATACTGTGGGCAATTATACCACAGATTGCACAATTCTTATGTGCAGGATTCATTAGATTCGGGATTCGAAAGGTTCGAGATATTCGAGAACCTTTTTAGATTTGGATTTGGATTTGGATTCGAAGAAATTGTGGATTCGTCCCATCCCTACCCAAAACCTGTCACTTCTGTCAGATTTTCTACTACCTACTGTAAGTGACAGCAACAGAGGAGAAAAGTAATTTATGGTTCATTTTACTCTGGAAAAAATGTACCGTACTTCTTGTTTGTCTATGTTTGCACAGATTTTAAATTTTACAATTTTTCGCCAAAGTGCCCCTTTACTTAACGTTTTTTGAGGTACTTATATACATTAGTAAAGGCCTGCGGAGCTGGATGACTACAGAGAGGACCAGGATCACAGGACAGTGACTGTAAAATATGCTCACTAATGGTCTTATGCTGGGAATACACGGTTCGTTTTTGCCTTCGTTTAAACCTTCGATTCGTTCGGTAAACGAATCGAGTGTTGAAAACGTATGTGAAAATAGTCATAATCTCATTATAGTTTCGATTAATAGACCCCAAAAACGAACGACTAGTGATCGAACATGTTTGATATTATCTCTCTTTATCCATCTAATCGAGCCATTGGTAGGCTTGATGGCTGTTCAGATCGATTATATATTCGTTTATGCTAGTCCGTCCCTGTAAAAAGGGATTTTCGTTTCGTTTCTTTGCAGCCTTCGATCATTGGAAAAACGAAACCATCAGAATCGAAAAAAAAAACCGAAACCGTGGGTGGTGATATTAACCGTATGACCGATTATTTCGGGATCGAAAAGGACAAAAGGCACAATCGAAACGAAGGTTTAAACGAAGGCAAAAACGAACCGTGTATTCCCAGCATAATGAACAAAACCTAAATAACCCTAGCATTGTAAGTTAGGGTTTTTAGCTGTTACTATTGTTAGTTTGGCACATGTTGAGCCAATATCTTTTTTTGACTGCAATGGTGAGATAAAGGAGCACTATCGCAAAAAATTTGTAAAATTTAAAATACTTATGTATACAACGTATTTTTTTTTTTTTTTTGCAGAGTAAAATGCACTATAGACTACTTGTTTCCTATGTTGCTGTCACTCACAGTTGGAAACAAAAGCTGACAGATCTCCCAGATTTTGGAATAGTCCATCCCCTCATTGGCGATTCTCAGTATTACCTTTACGCTTTACAAAAACCACACAGTGCAAAGGATCGATACAAAGATGCCAGCCAGCTTCCGTACTCGCTTGCACACTATTTCGGCAGTTGGGCTGAACAACTGCAGTTCAGGAGGTGCTTTTGTGAATAGCAAAATAACTGAAAATACCCCATGAGTAAATGGTCTAGTCAAAAACCTTACAGATTTGTCAGATTTTCTCTACCTACTGTAAGGGGAAGCAAGGGGAAGGAAAAGGGTAATTTACAGTGCATTTATACACATGAATTTTACATTTTACAATATTTCATGATAGTTGTCCTACTAGGGGTGCCACAATCCTGAGTCTTGCAGTGAGAGACTAGCTAGGGGCTAATGGTCTCTTACCCAATCACTACCTAGTCCATTCAATCACATGACACAACCGGTCATTCTGATAGGCTGCTACCACCCCATTCCTTGCAGATCATGATTTACTGCACAATCCTAGCAGCCCCTCACTTCAGATAGAGGTAACACTGTGTCAGTGGGGATCCTGCAGACCAGGCCTCTCCTCTGATGAGGGTTGAACAAGACTCATTAAAGGATCTAGTCAGCATTGGCTGGATAGTGTAATGGTTAAGGGCTCTGCCTCTGACACAGGAGACCTGGGTTCAAATCTCAGCTCTGTTTACTGTTCAGTAAGCCAGCACCTATTCAGTAGGAGACCTTGGGCAAGTCTCCCTAACACTGCTACTGCCTTTAGGTTTTGTTCATAAGACCACTAGTGGCTGCAGCTCTGGCGCTTTGAGTCTGCCAGGAGAAAAGCGCGATATAAATGTTCTGTGTGTGTTTGTAGGCCTGCAGGAAGATATGTGGCCATTGCTGTTAGTCAGCTGCACTACTAAGATTTATATATTGTTGGAACACCTACATCTTCTACAACTGTGCTGTATACAGAAATGGCACAACTCCAACTAATGATGTAAGCAGCACTGTGCATGGGACACAGATGAATAGCACAACTCCTGCATACTGCGTACAGGCCTAGATGCCACAAGAGGTGGGCACACAAGTTACTCAAATAGCCAGGGGCGTAGCAATAGGGGGTGCAGAGGTAGCGACCGCATCGGGGCCCTTGGGCCAGAGGGGCCCCGAAGGGCCCTCCCTCAACTGCGGTATTAGCTTTCTATTGGTCCTGTGCTAATAATAATCACTTCTATAGATGCTTTGAATAGTGGTAATCATTAACAAACTGGTCCCCATCCCCTTCTTGCACCTCTGACACTGTAGTTACCATTGTCAGGTTTTGGTGCGCAGTATCAATTGTTATGTATAGAGTGCTTAGGATGCCCCATTGTAAAGCTTGCATCGGGGCCCACAGCTCCTTAGCTACGCCACTGCAAATAGCCCTGCTAATGCAGCTCACAATAATATATCAACTATGGGGTGGGGGGTAGAGGAGGAAGGGGGATAGTGACAGAGAAATGGAGAGGGGGTAGAGAGGAAGTGGGCGGGGGGATAGAGAGGAAGGGAAAGAGGGGGCAGACAGAGAGAGAGAGGGGGGCAGACAGAGGGAGAGAGGGGGGAGATAGAGAGGAACGAAAAGAGGGGGCAGACAGAGAGAGATAGAGAGGAAGGGAGAGGAACAGAAAAAAAAAAAACAGAGAGAGATAGGGAGATGGGGGTTTTAGCAGAGAGAGGGTAGGGAGCAGTGGCGTAGCTACAAACCTCAGGGCCCCGATGCGGAATTTGGACCTGGCCCCCCCCCCCCCTACATTAAATAGCCAGGTATAGGTACCTAGGGTATAGGTAGCCAGGTGTCGGTGTTCCAGTAGGGAGAGAAGGGGAGAGAATGGAAGGAAGGGACAGAAAGAAAGAAAGAAAGAAAGAAAGAAAGAAAGAAAGAAAGAAAGAAAGAAAGAAAGAAAGAAAGAAAGAAAGAAAGAAAGAAAGAAAGAAAGAAGGAAAGAAAGAAAGAAAGAAAGAAAGAAAGAAAGAAAGAAAGAAAGAAAGAAAGAAAGAAAGAAAGAAAGAAAGATAGAAAGAAGAGGGTAAGGAGGAGACCAGATGAAGTAGAGATTTTTAAAATATATTTTAAAAAGACATTTAATTGTATTATTTAAAAATAACAGTAATACCTGCGATCCCCAGACGCCGCTATTAACCTGCTCTGCTACGCCCCCTATGCTATGATTTCCAAATTGTTCCAGCACGCTATACAAAGCTGCTGCAAGAGATACAAATGGCAAGTCACAGCTTACTCCTAGCTTCGTCCTATCAGGGCTCTCCGTTACCTCTGTGCAGGTATCAGTCATTATCACACCGACAAACCTTAACAAAAACGCATTCAATAATATCCTGCTTCTGCCGATCATGAGCCAACAAGCAAACGTTTCGGTCCTTGCGATAGACCTTTACCACTCTGCATGTAACTGCAGGAACACGTGTGCGGGGAAAGGTCCGACTCCGACCAAATCTCTGCCTGCTCCTGTGATAGGACTGTAAGCTGGCTGCCCTGCACCCACGCCAGCCTCCTGTGCCCCAGTCATGCCTGGCAGAGTCTCGGCTCATTCTGCATTATTGTAAGGCCAGATTGATGATCCGAGACGACAAGGACTGCAGTGACAGTCAGCAAACCCTCCCTGTCACTGTCACACGTCGTCTGCATGTGTCACACCAACACAGAGCGGGGAAGAAAGAACGCCAGGCAATACTCCCAAAATGAGTTATTGTAATTACATATCATTAGTTTAATTAGTTAATTATTTTGCTTACAGCTGTACGAGAGACTGCAAACATTTGTTTTAAGGCTCACCCTCAGTAACAGTGGGGTGTTCGGGAGGGGAGGGGTAGTAGAGGAATGGGGGCGTCGTTCTGCGCATGCGTCAACGCTGCCTTCACGCGCTCACTTCACACCTTTTTTTTAATGCTCACACCTTGCCCAAGATGGCAGCGGCCATGCCGGATGGAGAGCAGGTGAGTTTTCATGGATATATTTGGCATGGATTTTTTTAGGCAATAAAATCTTTTGGATTAAACAAAAAATATTAAGGAGGGGGGGGGGGAGCTTAATTAATAATTTAAAAAAAGACCTTGTTCAATATGGCTGCAATGTCGATATACGCGAGAATTGTCAGTGTTTTATTTGCACAGGGATGATTAATCAACGATTCCTATGAGTAATAATAACAAGCCGGAACATTTTATTCAAAAGCAAATGGACAAGCTAATAATTCAGCTATAAAGCATATATATTTTCATAAAATTAGAAAATAATATAAGGTAATTAAAGGGCAGATATCTCGGGGCAAAACAAAAAAAAACAGTATAAAATGAATAAAGTAATGCACTCTGTTCACTTAAAAGTTCAACTTTAACGACTTCAAGTGTAAAATACTACTTTTGTTTGTATGATTATAAGATTTCGTAATTATGTAATGGGCTGGTACATATCGCCACAAATGTAACGAGCATCTTATGGTCGGTCAGAGAAAACTGCATGCAAATACATCTTATTACTAGCTATCAACAAAAAAAGTTCCAATGGACACTGGACAGTATTTGTTTCACAAATGTGCAATGCTTATAAATGTTATGGACTAAAACAGTCATATTCCTGGCAGATCTCGTTATAAATTTAACTCATTGGAGACCATCTTGTGTTAGACAAAGAATACAAATCAAAGTTTTGGAAAGCTGTATTCATATTCCAGGGATCCTCACAGCCACTCCACAAAAGAGTGTTTGCTATGAGACCTCCATCCTAAACCAGGGAGAAAACAACACGTCTCTGCTTTCCCTTGTGGAGCAAATGAGAACGTGAAACAGCTCCCATTCTTTGTAAACTGATCCCATTGGCATAATACTAGGGACCCGGACCCCACAAGAAAGTGCTAACTATATTATGTGCACCTAACCAGTGCTATCCATATTATGTTACTTTACCAAAGAAAGTGCTTTCTATATTATCTGCACCTAACCAGAGAGTTACATTTACCTGGCCAGAGAGTGTTATCCATATATTGTGAACCTTACATTATTTTTGTTATTATTATTATTATTATTATTATTATTATTATTATTATATCTTCCGCAGCCCTCTACTGTGTATATAGTTTTGTCACTTAAAGAGGAACTCCAGTGAAAATAATGTAATAAAAAAGTGCTTCGTTTTTACAATAATTATGTATAGATGATTTAGTCAGCATTTGCCTATTGTAAAATCTTTCCTCTCCCTGATTTACATTCTGACATTTATCACATGGTGATATTTTTACTGCTGGCAGGTGATGTCAACGGAAGGAAATGCTGCTTGCTTTTTTGGCAGTTGGAAACAGCTGTAAACAGTAAAACAGCTGTTATTTCCCACAAGGCAATGAGGTTCACTGACAGGAAACTGTCAGCATCATGGCCCTGACATCACACTGTGGGAGGGGTTTCACCACAATATCAGTCATACAGCGCCCCCTGATGATCTGTTTGTGAAAAGGAAAAGATTTCTCATGGTAAAGGGAATATCAGCTATTGACTGGGATGAAGTTCAATTCTTGGTTACGGTTTCCCTTTAAATTTCCCTCAGAGGAGCACTCACACTCTAATCCCTACCATAGTCATGTCTATGTATGCATGGTGTAGTGTATGTATTGTAGTCTAGGGCCAATTTTAGGGGGAAGCCAATGAACTTAGCTGTATGTTTTTGGGATGTGAGAGGAAACCGAAGTGCCCCGGGGAAACCCATGCAGACACAGTGAGAACATGCAAACTCCATGCAGATAGGATTCGAACCAGGGCCCCAGAACTGCAAGTGCCACCCACTACTCCACCATGCTGCCCAATACTACGCCTGTGCTATCCATACTATAAATATGTTTGTAAAAGTATATTGTCCCGTGAATGTCCAGTACATATAATCTTTGTGTTTTAGCATTTTGTTAATATACAGGAACAAAGTCTGAAGAAGGCTTATGAGCTGAAAGCTTACTTTTTGTTTTCCTCTAAGCAAATAAATGGAATCATCCTGATTCAGAACATCTTGCTGTTACTGATGGCTGACAACAAACAACACTCCATTGCTTCACCTAACGAGTGAGCTATGCCATATTCTGCGCACCCAACTAGATTGCGATCCATGTTATGTACACTTAGCCAGAGAGAGCTATCCATACTTTCTGCTCCTAACCAGATAATGCTATCCATACTAGATGCAGCTAACCAGAAACGGCTTTACGTTGCAGCTATCTAGAACAGAGAAATTTCTCCATAATATGTCCTTTAATCCAGCCAGATATTTTATATTAGGTGGACCTAACCAGAGAGTGACCGATCTGCAACCTCATTCCATCCATAACATTTCCTAAAACTATAGTTTCCTAAAACTAACATAACATTTCCTGAAACTAGAGCTGTACTGTGTTCTCCTCATCACCAAGAGAGTGGTCTGCACTGCAGTTCTTTATTGATATGAGTAGAGCTTGCTGCTTGTGTTATATATTTTGATCTTCAACATGTGTGGACCAGTGAGTGTTCTCCAAATTATGAGTTTGTCCAACCACAGAGTGTTCTCTACATTATGAGTGTATCCAACCAGAGGGATGTGTGTCCAACCAGAGAGTGTTCTAAATTATGAGTGACCAGAGAGTTTTCTCTAAATTATGTGTGTGACTGTCCAAACAGTCAATAATGTGTTCTCTACATTATGAGTGTGTCCAGCCAGAGAGTGTTCTCCAAATTATGTGTGTGTCCAACTAGAGAGTGTTCTCTATATTATGAGTGTGACCAACCAGAGAGTGTTCTCTACATTATGATTGTGTCCAACCAGAGAGTGTTCTCTACATTATGAGTGTGTCCAACCAAAGAGTGTTCTCTACATTATGAGTATGTCCAACTCGAGAGTGTTCTGTACATTATGAGTGCGTCCAAACAGAGTGTGTTGTTCAAATTATGAGTGTGTGCAACCAGAGAGTGCCCTCCAAATTATGAGTGTATCCAACCAGAGTGTGTTGTCCAACTTATGAGTGTGTCTAGCCAGAGAGGGTTCTCTACATTCTAAGTGAGCCCAACCAGAAAGTTTTCCCCAAATTAGCCCAACCAGAAAGTGTTCCCTAAATTATCGGTGTGTCCAACCAGAGAGTTCTTTCCAAATTATGAGTGTATCCAACCAGAGGGTTTTCTATAAATTGTGAGTGTGCCCAACCAGAGAATTGTGTGTCCATCCAGATAGTCTACTCCAACTGATGAGTGTGTCTTCCGAGAGAGTGTTTCCAAATTATGATGAGTGTGTTCAGCCAGAGAGTGTTCTTCAAATGATTAGTGTGTCCAATCAGAGAGTGTTCTCTAAAGTATGAGTGTGTCCAACCAGAGAGTGTTCACCAAATTATGATTGTGTACAACTAGAGAGTACTCTCCAAAATATGTACATCCAACCAAAGAGTGCCCTCCACGGTATGAGTCCTCTCCAAATCTCCATATCATGTCTTATGCTGGGAATACACAATGAGATTTTTCAGCAGATTTAATGTCTGATCAATTTTCCGATCGATTTCCATTCACTTCTATGAGAAATCAGATCGGACATGTCAGAAATTCTCTATCAAGCCGTCTATCTGCCCAAAAATCTCATGGTGTATTCCCAGCATTACTAACCAGAGAGGGTTCTCAACAGTAAGCAACGATAACTAGAGAAATTGCTCCCTGTAATACAAGCACAGAAGCAGAGAAAACACACAAAATAATATTATGCTCACCTAAAAAGAGTGTGATCTGTTTATTAGCGACACCAAACCAGAGCCAGGTCATTAGCACCTGTCCACAAAGAGCTCCCCATAGTATGTGGGCGTACTCTCCATATTTTTGAGCACATGACCAGAGAGTGCTAGCCTTATTACGTGTGCCTAACCAGTGCTGAGAGGGAATATTTCAGCACGGTCTTTTTCTCATCGAAGATGCTATTTTCGGTTTCAAAATATATTTGTGAAAATACATTGCATTTTCACAATATGATCACTGAAAACGAATGCACAAAAGTAACGCGAAAACGCAAATTGTCTTTCTCATAAAGGCTATATTCCCAATAAAGGCTATATTCCCAATAAAGGCTATATTCCCAATGTGCTTGCTAATGCGAAAATAAACAGGAACTAATTTATTTATTTATTTTTTTTTAAAAGGCATATCATACAGTAAGCTAAATATCAGTACGTCTGTGTGGCTGTCTGCGGACATATTTTTTACAATTGTGCTGCTTTTGCGAAAATACGTTTGCGGAATCCACACCCGTTCACAGAATCTGCAAATGTATTTTATCAGAACTTGCAAAGTGATTTTCCAAAAACATTTTTGCTCCAAAATTCTTTGTGTGAAGATTTGTGCAATAAGAATATTGGCATTTTTCGCTCACCACTGCACCTAACATGGAGTACACCTATTATCTAAAACAAACCAGAACATAAACTTCTGTTCCTCTGCAGCTAACCAGCGAGTTCTCTGCACATTATGCGTGTCTGCCCAGTTATCCTAGTGCTGTAGTACCTACTTAAATTAATCAGAATTCCAATAGCAAACTGGAAAGTAATTAGTAGTTATATACCCTTTGTACTATTTCTAGTCAATGCAGAGCATTCTCTCCACTTTATATCTGCTTAACCTGAGAGTGAATGGTAAATTCTAATGATTAAGCGACCAACCAGGAAGGCAGAGTGTTGTCCCATTCCTGACAAAGAACCTTCACTGTAAACATTACAGTTATATTCTATACCCAGCCAGCCAATAAAAAGAGCCATTTAACTCATTTATTTCCTACTTACACCAACCAGCAGAGCTAGTGGAAGTGTCACATGACTCTTACATTCCTTAAAATAAATTCTTAATTAGTATTTATATCAAAACACTTTAATCAACATTACAATTATGATTGTAATATACGGTTTATTTTGTTAGTGTTAGCTGTTACACATGAGGTGTGTAATTTGGAATATAATTATTACACCTGCTGTTTTTCTTTTTTTAATAGGTTATACCACAGAGGCTTATTTAAGTTATAATTATTTCACCATTCTGTTTTACAATAGCATTTATAGCAAGGTTGTGTAACCCAGATTTATATTATTAAACCAGCTGTGTTGTTTTCTTTCCTTTACATTTTAACCTTGTTTTATACTGCAGGTTACCTGTTGCAGCCTATAGTTATATAACTTTTTTTTTGAATATAAATATATATATATGCTTTTTTTCTTGAAATGCAATTAATTTGGATAGGACATTATTAGTGGTGGAGGTAGAAATAGTTTTAACAGAAGAAGTAAAAGTAATAATAATAATAATAATGTGTTGTTATTATTTTGGCCAGTACAGTAAATAACTGATTATTAATATTGTGGTTTTTTTTTCACATAAGGCTGTGTATTCTTGAAATAGCTAATAGATGAAGGATAACATATTTACATATTTCAAATCTAGTCTCCCCCCCCCCTCCCCACCCCAAGATATTAACAGTAAGCGTGGCCTTTTCATTTTTGGATGTTGTTTAGACACCTGTCATATTAATACCTGACAATTGGACAAGCACTGAAAGCATACACGTTAATCTAAAACAACTCTCGACCCCCCCCCCCCCCCACACACACACACACACACACACACTGGTAGTTAGTTGGAGTTTGTGACCTGTCATATTACCTTTGTTATTCCAATCAGAAAAAAAAATTTGGTTGCTGTGGGAAACCCCTTCATGTTCTCTACAGCTCAACCTTTCTCAATACTACTGCTTTCATTTCCAGATTTACTTGAATTGGACTCTATGAGCTGCCTGGATTTTTTTTTGTATTATAATTAACCTTGCAATAATATTTTTCTATTTTTTTCAAGAGAAACATTGTAAAACAATGACACTAAATAATACAATTGTATATTGGTTGATTTAATCAAAGTGCAATAAATATTTTTTGCATGTACCTTATTTTTCAAGCACCCCACCACCACCCCTACACACACACACACACACCAGGACGTTTTTAATTAGTTCAATTTTTAAATAATGACATCTATTCAAGGACCAAAAAATAAATAATGAATACAAGTCATAAAATGACCAATAAATAATAAATAACTGCTATGACAAATGCCTCTTAATCTATTGTAGTGGTTAAATCTCAAGTATTACTGCCACAACTAATAATAATAATTATAATAACTAGCTTAACATAATAATAATAATAATAATAATAATAATAATAATAATAATAATAATAATAATAATAATAATAATAATATACTGATAGAATATCAGCCTTCCAGGTTATTGCCTGCAAGTATAATTTTTGTTCACTCCAAATATTTCAATCATAGAAAAAAAAAATACCAGCTCTCCCACAATCTGTACAAAAACAAAAACATATAACACTTTAGTCTAGATTAAAAAAACAAAACAAAAAACATTATAGCATTACAGAAGAATAGGCACTCTTAAATGTCATCATACCTATGACATTAAATGATGTGTGAAATTCTAAAACACACTGTTAATTTAATTTCGTTTTTGGGTTTTTTTATTTTTTTTTTGTTTTGTTTGTTTTTTTACACTCAGCAAAGTATTACACTAAGTGTGGTTATTTTATCAGTGCTAACTTTTGGTATTCTCAGCTACAGACATAACTGGTAAGATCTATGGAAGAGTGTGCAGTAAAGATGGCATCACTTTTGATGGGTGGGGGAGGGGGAGGATGTTTGTCACCTTGGCACGTACCTTTCTTGATAACTGACTGGTCCAGCAGATTCATGGCGTTATTAGCATCTTCCACTGACTGTGAATATAAACCAAGAGAGATTAACAGCGGGAAGAGGCAGAATATTAAAACACAGCATCTATAAATCATGCGCTGCAGCCATTTCCATTTATATTAACCGGCAGGACAGTGTATATTATGCAACCCATATGGACACAGAAGTGGAAAATGAAATATATTTTCCTGAGGATCGTAAAATATGAGCGTTGAAGTGGCTGTCTGAGGCAGTCATTTTCCTATCTTGTTAAACATTGAATTATACACGGGATTCTGTCCCGGGCCCAGCCAGGGCTTTCTGCCGCGGCGCTCCGAGAGCCTCTCCCCCCTTCTGCATAATTTCGCAGCCGGGGCGCCGGTCTTAAATAAATCTACATTTAAATAAGACTTTCCTAGACACTGTAAGCAAATGAAAGGCGTTCACTTAACGCTGTCATTCATTTTCTGATTCGATTTCGTGTCTGGTAATAGCAAATTGTTGTCTATTGATATATGTGAGTTTATATATTAAGAGAGAAAAAGAGAGGACCGTGAGAGGTAAATTATTTATATATATATATATATATATATATATATATATATATATATATATATATATATATATATATATATATAATTACTGATTACTGTGGTCTAGTGACTACATCTTAGTAATTACTATCAAAAGTACCGATCATTAAGACTTGCTAGAACAACGAAAATCACAAGAGCAGCAACGCCAACTGCCATTGTAACGAATATGTATATATATATATACACGGGGCATACCTGTACATGTGGGTGCTTTAAAAAAAATCTTAATGATGAGCTATCTATCGATCTGTCTATCTATCTATCTATCTGTCTATCTGTCTATCTATCTATCTATCTATCTATCTATCTATCTATCTATCTATCTATCTATCTATCTTTCTATATTATTTTGCACTGCCTTGTGGTAATTTATATTTTGTTAAATGAAAAGGAGAAGTAATATGACTATAAGTAGTAGCACAAGTCCTAATTAATTATTGTAAGAGAAGTTATTATTAATAATAATAATATTTAATAGTGGTTATTTTGTATCAGCTATCAATATAGGCAGCCAAGTCACCGCGTATAGTGACATAGATCACGAACAACTTTCATAACGAGAGCAGAACTGATGTTGTAAACATGCTTTCCATATATCTTTCTCCCAGTCCCTTCCTTTGCCTGGATTCATTTGCTAGCCAGACGTTCTGTGGCTTTTGCGTTCGAATCAAAGCACATTCATCAATATATAATTTTCTCGATTATTAGGGTTATCGATTGCAGGGGAAAAGAGGGGCATACTGTTAATGAACCATTTCTAAATAATAATTTCAGCGTTTATCCGTGTGTCTGAGTGGTAGTGCTGGTCTTTAGTCCCGGTTTAGTAGGGATTATGATTGGGGGGGGGGGGGGGGGGGGGGGGGGGAGGGGGTGTTGGTAGTGAGGTCAGTATAAAATTGGTCCATGGTGACATTAGCTTTGGGATTGCCCTGCGGCGGTTGGAGGGTTAATAGATCTCCTTCCTGTGGGCTGATTCCCCCCCCCCCCCCCCCATTCCTCCTGAAGTCGGGGCTTCTCCTGCCTATAGACGGGTGACAGGGGCACCTAGTAACGTGGGCACCAGGTAGCAGACAGGCCCCGTGCTCCTCCTGCACTATCTCACATTGTGGTAGTTAATGAGTGGGGTCCTGTCTGATTTCCTATCTAATTACGGCGGCCTGCTGGGTTTTTGTTCAGGATCTGTACCCAGCATGTTGGCACTTAATAGTCACTGAGAGGATCGTAAAGATTTAATTAGGGTTGCATGCAGGAATAAGGAACAAACAACTGGGACTTTTAATTACTACCTTCCTTCACTTTAAAAAGCACGCAGGAGCCTTTTAGTTGGCACAGTGAGAGAGGTGTGTACGTGTGTGTGCCAGTCGCCCACCGATCTGTGCCAGGCAAGGGGGTGGCGGGGTTCATCCTCTGGCTGCTGCCCACCAATGATTATTGTTACAAAATTGCCTCAGTGTAGCTAATACTCGGGTCACACGCCGGAAACGCGTCTGAGCTTGTAGAGCAGAGAACGTCTGAAATGTAACAAATGTAACAAATCTAATCGGGTGGCAACTGCCAAACTTGTTATGCGCAACTAAACGCTCGCAATGCGTGAGAGGTTTGCGCATTGCTACCCAGGCTTTTCACATTTACTATTCAGAAGGGGAAAATCGTGTTATTAATGGACCTCAAAACACTCATTTTGAATTATTTAATTAATTTGATTAAGTTGCTGTCGTTTTTTTTCTTCTTCCAGTATTCTTAATCTACGAAATTTGGCGTTAGTTTAAATTGTTTCAGATTATTATTATTATTATTATTATTATTATTACTACGCCGTCTTAGTAATAATGCACAGGTTTGTTATGATTTCGTTTTTCAAATGCCAATCTGCAGAAGAGCTTGAGCCGTTCATTATAAACAGATAATAATGTAATTGTTTCAATATGCCCAGCACTTCACTACACATCAAATAAGCACAGTAGCATACATATATTAGTTAGCCATTATTTAATGCTATCGCTATCATGTCAATGAAACGTATGGAATATATAGATGGATAGAATTATGACAGGAAAGAAATAACTAATAAAATAAAAACATGTATAGAATCATAGTTCTTTTTTTTATTTTTATTTTTTTACTTATTTTCTGTAGCAGAAGGTTTATATTGGCGTGCATCCTTGACAAATCAGGCAAGAATGTATTGTATATAAAGTATATCTATCAATTCGTTCGTACCTAAAATTGAAAAATTCTGTTATATTTGTATTTAGTTAAGTTTTGTGAATTGATATGTATCAAAAAACAACATTTTGGAAATCAATATCTATATCTATCTATCTATCTATCTATCTATCTATCTATCTATCTATCTATCTATCGATCATCTATATATAATTCTACATAGAAGTCCCACATTAAAAGAGAAGATATATTTGTAAGTGTACATTTACCCAGTGTATAAAACGCTTATAAAGTATTAATCTGAGTTTTGAACACTTACTGTAAGCACAGTTTAATAGGACATGTAAATTCTGCAATTTAATAGCCCTGAAACAATATAAGATTCATTCATAGCACGAAATAGTAAAGACCACAATATAAACAAAAAACGAATGAGTAGCATTATTACATAGTAACACAAGAGTCTGCAGAGAATGATCATGCAGGAAGAGGAGCGTACCTGGACGTCATCCATGCCAGGGTGGCCGATGCCATGCAGGGAGAGGCTGTCCCCCATGCCGGAGTCCAGGCCATGGTGGGCGGAGTGGAGCAGGACATCTGGCCGCCTGACTGAGTGGTAGTCCCGCCGGGGGTCCAGTCCAGAGAGCTGGGGCAGAGAGGCTCGCGGCTGGGGGTAACAGAGATCCAGTGTCGGAGCTGACATCCTGCCTCTGGCGCTGCCCCCAGGGGTGCTGCTGCGGCTGGTGCAGGGGGTTCAGGGAGTAGGGGTCGTTGACGTGGGAGTAGGGGTCCTGGCTCTGGTGGTAGGGCAGCGGCTGGTAGGGCGGTGGGAAATAGGGGGGCTGGAAGTCCGAGGAGGGCGTGTGTGACAGCGGAGGGGCGCTGGAGTACGGTCCCTGCGACACTGAGCCCAACTGCGACAGCCTGGAGCTGTGACTGGGGACACCATCGTGGCGGTCCTAAAACACAAAACCAACACCACTGTCATTTCACATCCTAACAGCCCCCCTGTCCCCTTCCATCAAAACCTAAAGTATAAGTCCTCACCCATCCCAGGTGTCTACTTCCTGGTCCATTTCACCAAAACCAATGTTCCTGAACTCCAGCACCATAGCCCATTCCAGAAGTCCCAAATCCTAGTTCTATGGCGGCTTCACTCAATCCCCAAATCCTAAAATTCGTCCCATTTTACCAGTGCCAAATTCTAACCTCTGTCTCATTTCTCCTATCTCAAATGTCTTCCCACATTCCACTTAACCCATCCCAAATTCTCCAACCTATGTCCCATTTCTGCAGTCCTCATTTTAGACCTATGTCCCATTTCTGCAGTCCCCATTTTAGACCTATGTCCCATTTCTGCAGTCCCCATTTTAGACCTATGTCCCATTTCTGTAGCCCCTATTTCTAATCTATGTCCCATTTCTGCAGTCCCAACTCCTAATTTCATGCAATCTTATCCCCCAATTTCTCACACCATCAGGAAGTCTATATTTCCATTTTACACCCTATTCTGTCACGTCGCCGTCATTATAAATCCCGTGTTCAAATAAATTAAAAACAAATTCAAAGCAACATCCTCCACCCTCTATAACAATGTCATAAACCACTTACATTTGTAAATTAGCCATTCAAGAAAAAAAATTCAAAGAAACATAAAAAAAAACACAAAATCCTATTTGGCTACTGCTAATAAATACAAATCGCATTTAAAGTCACCCTCCCCTCCTGGCTGTGTAAAATCTAATTTCCCCTCCTGATGCAGTCACTACACACAGTGACTTCTATGTGGGGGACAGGATATTGCTCAAAAGCCATAAAACCATTCAACTCACAAAGTCCCCAAATCACAAATATCCCTGTGCCAAAAAATAAAATAAAAAAAAGCAAAAATAAAACAAAACAAAAAGAAACCCTTCCACTCTGCAACAACGAGGCAAAATCAGTATCATGCAAATAAATAAATAAAATACTGCTGAAATAAATAAATAAATAAACAATGTAAAAAATGAGGAAAGAGGGAGAATATTATAAAAAAAAATAAACTTAAAAAAAAGGGAATAAATAGAGATCTGCATCTCGTTGGAGGAGGCTGGGCTGCCTTAACCAGAAGTGGAAGTTGAAAAAATAGAAAAAAAATGTATGGAAAAAAAAAGAAAAAAAAAAAAAGAAACAGTCTAAATTGCCAAAAGCAAAATGTGTGGAGCCCTTTCCCCCCCTCCTCCGCAGCTGAGTACCGTCCGCTCCCCTCGCAGCATAGAGAATCCAGCTGCAGTGTTCAATTATTGCCCTAAATTGCTAAGCCAAGGGCGTTATAGGGAAATCTCAGAATGGAAATATATATATATATATCCCCAGCACTCACCATCGCTGAATAGGTGTGAACTAACATCTGGACGACGTTCAGTGCCCCGCAACAGTCAAATCAAATAATTAAAAAAAAAATATACTGGAGCAAAAAAGTGAGGAACAAAAAAAAAAAAACGAGCAAAAAATCAGCTTTGAGAGAGTTCCAAGACCATCCATCAAATAATGCCCCCCGAAAAGTGAGGCGGTGTGTATTGTCCCTGCAGCCTGTGTGTGAGGGGATCCTCTGAGCTGCAGCTATAATCCTTCTCCACCCAAGGCTAGAGGGAGAATGCCTGCGCGACCCTGCCCGACTCTGCTCTACACCCCCTCAGCATCATTGATATTCATGACTATTATTACTCCCGGAGTCCTCCGCACAGGCAGAGCGTGCAGGCAGCCAGCAGCCCCTACCCCAGTGTAACGTGACGTTTATTCAATGGAGAATTACTAGATGCGAGCAGACGGGGGGGGGGGGGGGGGGGGGGGGTGGCCACAGAACAAGTCTACAGCTTGACAACAAAAAAACTTCTGCTACAGAACGGTGTCAATTAAGTTTAAGTCAAGTGTACTAAACACACATAACAAACACACACAGGCAGATACACAGAAAACACGCACATAGACACACACTACACAACACACACTGACACACACACACACACACACACACACACACACACACTGACACACACCACACAGACACACACACACTACACACACACACACACACACACACACACACACACACACACACACACACACACGTAGACAATACAACACACACATAGACTCAAACACACATAATTACCACACACACAACACACACACACAGGCCCCACAGACACACACTACACAACACACACATACATACAGACACACACTGGCGCCAAACACACACACACCACAGACACACATGCACTACACAGACCACACACAACACACATATGTGGACAATACAGCACACACATATGGACTTAAACACACATACCACACACACAACACACACACACAAACTTAATCACACAGAGAAGCACAATGACAGACACCCCACACATTCACACAACCTGTACACATTCTCTCTCTCTCTCTTACACACACACACACACACACAACACACACACACTCACACACACACACACACACACACACACACACACACACACACACACACACACACACACACACACACACACACACACACACACACACACACACACACACACTGTACACACACACACACACACACACACACACACACACACACACACACACACACACACACACACACACAGTCTTATTCACTTACACAAACACACACACACATACACACACACACACACACACACAATTATATTTATTTATTTATATATTTATTTATATATACAACCACTCACTCACTTACACAGTATATGTAACCACTTATTCACACACTCACCTGAACATACACATCTACACAAGCACACATACTGGCACACACACTAGCAGCACAGAGGATTAACAGATCACTAATCTGAACCTAGAGGCTAGTTAAAAAAAAAACATATTTCCTCCTCTTTCACTTAATGATACCCTGCTAACAGCCTTCGGTGATTACCGCCTTTAAACAAATAAACAAAAGCTCTTTTCCCCCTCTTTTCGCTCACAGGAGCAGTGCTTGGCAGCAGCAATGCCGCAGAGAGGATGCGCTCATACCGCAGAGGGGGCGCAACTGTCACGCAGGGCGCAACTGTCAGGGCGCAACTGTCACGCAGGGCGCAACTCTACAGCACAGGGACACAATACCACAACTTTTCTCTTTTATATTTTACAGATGGAATGTCTAGTTTCTCGGACAGCCACAGGCGATGTGAGGAGCCTTTTGATGTTCTACAAACTAGCCAAACCAGAAAGGCCGTCATTATCTGCTTGTTTCTTCTCAGTACACACAGCACATTGACACACACTGACACTATCGCACACACTGACACACTATCACACACACTGACACCCTCACCGATACACTATCACACACACTGACACACTATCATACACACTGACACACTATCATACACACTGACACACTATCATACACACTGACACACTATCTCACACACACTGATACACTATCTCACACACACTGAGACACTATCATACACACTGACACACTATCATACACACTGACACACTATCATACACACTGACACACTATCATACACACTGACACACTATCTCACACACACTGACACACTATCTCACACACACTGACACACTATCATACACACTGACACACTATCATACACACTGACACACTATCTCACACACACACTGACACACTCACAGATACACACAGGGGAACAATTAATTTACACGCATTTTGCACGGCAGTAGATTCCAAAGAAGTGGCCGCACTGGCCGGGCGTCGCCGTTGTTTGTCACTTTAGTCACAGAGCAGCATTCTGCAGTCCTGAAGACTGTCAGTGACTGTCTACACAGCATTTATTAGCCCAAAAACTCTTCTGAGTCACTGTGGGATACATGACGGTAGTCACTCCCACAATATTCTACTCTATGTGCATGATGTCTGTGTCTGTGTGTGCATGTAACACGGGCTGTACATTGTAAGTGATGATAGAGAAAGAGCCTGTAGTGAGGAGTAAGGAAGGGATAACTAGAAAACAGGGGTGTGTGTGTGTGTGGGGGGGGGGGGGGGGGGGGGGTGTAACCAGTAGAGGTAAATGTGGAAAGAGATAGTGAGAGGGGAGAGAGTGTGTGTGTGTGTGTGTGTGTGTGTGTGGGGGGGTGGGGGGGGGGGATAACCAGTAGAGAGAAATGTGGAGAGAGAGAGCGAATGAGAGGAGAGAGAGAGAGAGAGAGAGAGCTGTGTATACATGTACACAAGATGTGGTAGAAGACTGAGAGACTCAGGAGTAGATAGCTAGACAGAGAAGAGTAATACTGTCCAATTAGGGTAAAACCAGTATTAAAAAAAAAACATACGGGTCAAGACTAGAATAGAGAGAGGGAAACCAAAAGAGGGAAATATAGATACATGATAGATAGGTAAGAGTTAGGAGATACATAAACCTAAAATAGATAGATAGATGATAGATAGATAGATAGATAGATAGATAGATAGATAGATAGATAGATAGATAGATAGATAGAGACCGCTGGGCGCAAGGCTGAGGCTGAAGAAGGCTGCATTGGCCGTAACTAATGCAGCATATGCCGGATTGTGCCGGGCGTTCCGCTGCTAATTAGCGTGACCGGCGCTATTGAGAGCGGCCTCAGCCCCCTCTTTATCTGGGAACTGGCCGCCTGCAGCGATGGGGGGCTCCTGGACCCCTCCAAATGCTAATTCCCACAGCACAGCTCCTCTTAGTCCTGCACAACTTATCATCCCCGTGTCTCAATCTGACCATTACTGAAGAGATGCTTATTATCGCCCCCCAAATCTCACCTCCAACTTCCGACCCCCCCCCCCCCCCCCCATGTCATTTCCTGAGCTGCTGTCCTCTTATCGGGAGGCCTCTAAACATTAACCAAGAGCCCCGGCTGTGCAAGAGGGACTCTCTCTCACACCCACCCCCTCTGCACAGGAGCCCCCTAAATAGTCCATGCGACCCTCAAACTAACATCCACCTCCACCTCCACTCAGTCATCATTATTATTATCACACTCCAAACACACATCCCAGCTCCACCAGGAACAGAAATCAGTCCTAAACTTCCTCCAGGCCAAAATCTCAGCCCACTACTCCCCACAGTGCAATGTACATAACAAAATCACACAACCACTATATCAGTGACAGCAACAGCAGCCATCGTCCCGCTATTATTATTACCGGGAAAAAAGTACATCTATATATATATATATATATATATATATATATATATATATATATATATATATATATATATTATATATATATATATATATATACACATACACATACATATACATACATATATATACATATACATATATATACATACATACATATATATATATATATATATATATATATATATATATATATATATATATATATATATATATATATATATATATATATATATATATATATATATATATATATATATATATATATAGTTTATCCTATTCCTAACTATTTATGCTATTAGTATTATTACTAGTGTTTTAAGGAAATCTGTACTTTCTAATTTTTAAAATAAATAACATTACTAAACATATAAAGTTCGCCTCCTCCTCCTTACAAAGAAAAAAAAGACATTTCTTGTAATATATATATATATATCCAGTGAAAGAAAGAAATTCGATGCACAAAACAGAAGTCTAAAAACCATCTTCATCGAGTGTAATGTTAATAATAAAAAATAGAAATATTCTATTTCCCCATCAACTCTAATTAATAATAATAAATTCGTTAGGAAGGTCTGTAAGTTGCCCCAAATGGCGGCGAGGCAGCGTTGGAAGGGTGAGGATGCTGCCAGTATGGAGGAGGCTAGACAACGCACAGGTTGTATAGAGGGAGGTGTAGACGGAATAGGTTATATAGAGGAGGGTATAGAAGGTACAGAAGGTATAGAATATAGAGGTTGTATAGAGGAGGGTACATACAGAAGGTATGAGTTGAAGGGAAAAAGTTAGATAATATATAGGTTGCATGGAGGGTAGTATAGAAGCAGGGATGAGTTGTAGGGAGAAAGGTATAGAATATATAGGTTGCATGGAGGGTAGTATAGAAGAAATGAGCTGTAGGGAGAAAGGTATAGAATATATAGGTTGCATGGAGGGTAGTATAGAAGAAATGAGCTGTAGGGAGAAAGATATAGAATATATAGGTTGCATGGAGGGTAGTATAGAAGGTATGAACTGTAGGGAGGAAGTAATAATGTATAGGTTGATTAGCAGAGGGTACATACAGAAGGTATGAGTTGTAGGGAGAAAGGTATAGAATATATAGGCTACATGGAGAGTGGTATAGAAGGTATGAACTGAAGGGAGGAAGGTATAAAATGTATAGGTTGTATAGAGGAGGGTATAGAATGTATTAATTGTAGGGAGTAAGATATAGAATGTATAGATTATTTAGAGGCATGAGATGTAGGGAGAAAGTTATAGTATGTATAGGTTATATAGAGTACAGGGTACAGAAGCTATGAATTATAGGGAGGAAAGTATAGAAGGTACAGGTTGTATAGAGAGTATAGAAGGTATAGAGGGTTGGTTGTAGTAAGTTATAGAACGTATAGGTTGTATTAGTACAGGGTACAGAAGCTATAAATTATAGGGAGGAAAGTATAGAAGGTATAGGTTGTATAGAGAGTGTATAGAAGGCATAGAGGGTTGGATGGAGTAAGTTATAGAATGTATGGTTTGTACAGAAGGTGTGGGAAGTGTAGGAGTTATGGGTAGTACAGAAGTTATGATGAGTGAGTGGTATAGAAGGTGTGTGCTGTGCTGTATGGAGGGGGGTATAAAAGCTGTCTATAGGGGTGCCCGCTATGGGCATGCAGGTGGAATGCTGCTGCTGTGTTACCTCGTAGATGTCTTCATATTTGACATTATCCACTAGTTTCCAGAGCATGATGGCAGCCTGTTCAGAGGGAGATGAGAGCATTCATGTGAACAGCAGCAGCTGCGTGTCTTCTCACTGATCATCCACATACAGCGAATGGCAAGTGTGGGGGGAACACGCACACAATCCACCACAGTTCCCACTTCCCAGAGCAGCAACCTCCTTACTGGGGCTGTGAACAAAAGGCAGAGCTAGCAGGACACCTACACCCCCCCCCTACCACCCCCACCCCCCATCCATCACATCATGCATTCATGTCTGTCTGATGTACACCAACTGCACTGCCACTGCTGTGCTGGACCGGATCACTGCGTGTGTGGGCACAGGGCACCGACCTGTCTGTGTGTGTGTGGGGGGAGGAGGGGCTGGGGGTGCAGGTGCCACAGGTCCCAGGCTACAGCCATTGCCTGAAAACTTAGCAAGGGGGCTGCAGAGAAGTGTGAGTGTACTTCTGAATGTAGGTCAGTTACACTGTGTGCATATACGTATCAAAATATCTATCATCTATCTATCTATCTATCTATCTATCTATCTATCTATCTATCTATCTATCTATCTATCTATCTATCTATCTATCTATCTGTCTGTCTGTCTGTCTGTCTGTCTGTCTGTCTGTCTGTCTGTCTATCTATCTATCTATCTATCTAATCTATCTATCTAATCTATCTGTCTGTCTGTCTATCCATCCATCCATTCTTCTATCTACAGTTTGTCTCTCCCTCCATCTTTCATCTATATATCGACACACCTATCTATCTATCTATCTATCTATCTATCTATCTATCTATCTATCTATCTATCTATCTATCTATCTATCTACCTACCTATCTTTCTATTTATCTATCCATTCATCCATCCATCTATCATTTTTCTCTCTACAGTATCTCTCTCTCACATCCATCCATCCATCCATCCATCCATCCATCCATCCACAGTATCTATCTATCTATCTATCTATCTATCTATCTATCTATCTATCTATCTATCTATCTATCTATCTATCTATCTATCTATCTATCTATCTATCTATCTATCTATCTGATAGATAGTCTGCCTAAAATGATTTGCCAACACTATAAGGGATGTGTATGTTTATTTGTAATAAATGCATGCTCACTTTTATATATTGGAATGGTTATCACCACAGATGGATGGATAGATAGATAGATAGATAGATAGATAATATTCTGCATAAATAAATTTGCTACTACACTAGGCATGTATGTTTAGTTATATGTGTATCTATAATGAATGCATGGTCATTTTCTTTATTAGATTAGTTATCACCAGTGTGTGTATATTAGCAGATGGATAAATAGATAGCTGGATAGACAGATAGCTGATTGATTGATTGATTGATTGATTGATAGGACAGATAGATACATATTAAAATGTACACATCTATTAAGTGATGCAGGTAACTACAGGATATGTTATTTGTAGGTCTCTGTCTGGTCTGCTCTCTGTGTACACATACTTAGCAGAAAGGTGATTGATGATGGGTTACTGAAAAATCAAACGATGGAACAAATAGTGTATAGTATAGACACAAATACACCTCAGCAGTTATACCATGAGAACAGTTACTGCTGCACCTTTATGTCTGCATGTCTACTAAAGTGTTACCTTGCCATGAAGTCAGCGGGAGAGTTAGATAGACAGATAGATAGATAGATAGATAGAGTTAGTTAGATAGAAAGATAGATAGAAGATAGATAGATAGATAGATAGAAGATAGATAGATAGAGTTAGATAGATAGAAGATAGATAGATAGATAGATAGATAGAGTTAGATAGATAGATAGATAGAAGATAGATAGATAGATAGATAGATAGAAGATAGATAGATAGATAGATAGAGAGATAGATAGAAGATAGATAGATAGAAGATAGAGAGATAGAGAGAGAGAGAGAGAGAGAAAAGAGAGAGAGATATTGAGAAAGATTGATAGATTGGGAGAATGAGGAAGCAAAAGAGGGGCAGAAACAGATACAAAAATTAAGATTTGAGGGACTCTCTCTCTCGAATAGTGGGCATAAGCTACGCATAGCGGTACTTCGCTACACGTAAATTCGTAAGCGTAGTTTTGAAACTTCCCCTACAAACTATGATGCGTAGATGCGAACTACAATGCGTAAATCCGCACTGGCGTAGTTTCTGCTCATCCCTGATTCAGATAGATGTGGCCCCAGTCAAGATGGCATTTTTTGTCCACTGCTGATGGTCACCTGGCATTTTCTAATATGATTTAGTGGGGGCTAGCCTCCACCAGGCCCCTAGACTCTCTTCACGCCCTAGACAACTGCCTAGGTTTGCCTTGAGGATGATCCGGCTGTGATACTAGAACGTAGCAGCCTATGTAGGGGTGTATGGCCAGCATCAGGGAGGGTGGAGGAAGCGTGGATGGAAACAGTATGCCAATAACACCAGCATTCTTATCTCTGCAGAGACAGGTTGATTTGATGAAGGTAGCGCTCTGCAATCATTTGTATAGCAGTTCTGATTTGTTTACCATCTCCTCGTACGTGATTGGATGTTTGGATGGAACACTAGCTCCCTTTATCCCTGCGCCCTTCTCACCCACCCATCATCCTCTGCAGCCTGCTCCTGAGGGCAACCAGTGATCACTATCCCCCTAGCTGGTTCTATAGCCCTGGCATGCCTGTCAATCCCTGCACAGCACTGCCACACCATGCCCACATCTGCGCTCCATCATGGGAATCCCAAATTAGTATGGGGGGGGGGGGAGGGGTAGGTGGGGCTGGATGCCAAAATATATTTACCAACCAAAAAAGGAAGAAACATCACTAGAAACCAGAAGTGATGAATGGAAACGTTGATATTCTTTTGAAAAACAAAAGTTTGCTTTCTTAAAACAGAAAGAATTTGGGATAAGTCAGGTTGGAGTGAGCTTGAGATGTCTCCCAGTGCATCACTGCTGAATATATGCAAATTAACCATTCTACCCTTAGAAGCTAAACACACCTCCAGAACCGCTGGAATGCAATAATGTGTCAGCTTGGTAATTTGCACTGGGAGACATCTCAAGCTCACTCCAACCTGAATTATCGCAAATTCTTTCTGTTTTAAGAAAGCAAACTTTTGTCTTTCTTAGTATTTTAGTAAGGGGGCTTTTAGGACCATTGTAGCTCCTTACACACCCCAATGAGTTCTGGTTCACCATGAGTCTGTACCTCTTGATATACTTTCTACCTTTGTTTTTATTTTTATTTTATTTTTTGCAAAATTAAGGAAAAAGAATTAAACTTTCGTGAGAAAGTGCTTTCCAAAAACATTTTGGGACATAATCACTTGTTTAATGTTTGTTTTTTCATGTACAAGAATAGATTAATTTGCTATTATTATTATTATTTAAGATTTACATAGCGCCGATATCTTCCGCAGGGCTGAATAGAGTGCATAGTCACGTCTCTAAAGTTCCATACACAGGCTCAACAGCGGTCTTTTATGCAGCACAACTTTTGTTGTGAAACAAGTTGAAACACTTAAAAAAAGTATTTTGCTATTGTTCAAAGAGCTGATAAGACGCATAAGAAGTCACTGCAACTGTTGGATTGACTTCTTATCAGTCTTATCAGTACTGTGAACAATAGCAAAATACTTTTTTTAGGTGTTTCAACCTGTTTCACAACAAAAGTTGTGAAAGGCTAAGCATAAAAGACAAGACTGCTGTTGAGCCTGTTTATGGTGCTTGTCCCTCAGAGGAGCTCGCAATATTCAAGAACAAAAATAGTGTTTTCGTGGAAACTAGCATTTTGTTTGCTTCTTTCTGATATTCATATTCATTGACCGTATCATGAATATACAATGTATTTTTTTAAATATATTTTTTATATATTTTTAAAATCCAAAATAGCATTTTCGATGTACGAATATGTCTTTGACGAATATTCACAAGCTACAGTAAATGAGTGGTACTGTTGGGTTTTCCTTTTCAAGAGTTTAGAACTTCACTAGGGTGTTAGGTAGCAGTTTTTGACTTAAGCAGGGACGTAACAATAGACCCTGCAAGGGATACAGCCGCAGGGGGGCCCAGAAGCCACAGGGGGTCCATCCGAGAGACTGACAACTAAGGGCAAGGAGAGAAAAAACTTTCTGCACTCTGCATAATTGGTGCACAAGCAAAGAGAAAAAAATCGGCACAGGTGCATGAAGCAATACGTGCTGCCTCTGAAGAAGCAGGTTATCCTGCGAAACGGCTGTTAGGCTGATTTTCATTGCATGTATGTTTTGAAGGTGTTGGGAGGATAAATTAAAGGTGACGTTTTCATGCATCTTGGTGCCCAGAAGCTCTTTTTTCCTTTTTCACTCTGCATAATTGTTCTAATGACTGCATCTGCTCAGCCACTGATAAGGAATCATACGTAGTTTTGCAGACAAAGATTTGTAGATTTGTTCTGGCGGGAGGGGGCCCCATCCAAAGATTTGCAGGAGGGCCCAGTTCACACCAAGAACGTTTCTGAGCGGTTTTAAAATTGTTAGCACATCGCAAGTGGCTAATGTAATTCAATGGGATGGATCACACCAGAGCGATGTGATTTTTTTTCCCAATCGCGGATCCTGCAGCATTTTTGAAGCAATTAAGCCTCAACGTTAGGTATAGGAAAAGAGGAAAATCGCTCTAAAAAAACGCTATAACAGAGTGATTTTCCTAATTTTTTTCAAAAAAGCTGATCTGTTCCACTCAAAGTGTAGAAGAAGTAGAAAATCGCTAAACAAAAACGCTCCAAAAATCACTAGGCATGAATAGAAAGTTGCTAGGCACATGTCTGGAATCGCTTTTAAAAAATTGCTTCAAAAAATGTTAAGCGCATGAGTTTACGCTTGCGATTTTTGGTGTGCACTTGCCCTAAGGCTGCATTCACATTGTGTGTGTTTCCTGCCTAGGAAAATTCATTTGATCTCAAAACCCCTGTTAATTAATGAGCTCATTCGAAAGTAAAATGTATTTTTCACATGCAGAAAAAAAAAGTGAATGCAGCGCAGCATCCTGTGGGATTTTTATTCTGTCACGGTTTTCCACATACAAAAAAACACACACGTTGTGCAGAAAACCTATGCGGAAAAAAACACAAAGAGCAGGTGACAGACAAGTGTGAATCCCGCCTTGGAATTCTTCCACTCTGCATCTGTTGCAATATGATTGCATTGCAATGATGAGCTGCAGTAAAGCATACTTTTATGTACTGTAGGGCGTCGCATGGAATGCAAATTTTCCCCTTCATTGTATTGGGATTCTTTTTTTTCATGATGCGCAAAGCAATGTGAAGGGCGGGGAACACACTAAGCAGAAATGCTAGCGTTGCGGAAAACGCAGTGAGAACGCACATGAGGCAAGTCGATGGGCCGCATGTAAAAACGCATGTACTTGCGTTTTGCAATGTGCGTTTTTAAAAACGCTGATTTTGTTGCATGTTTTTCAAAAATGCATCCAAAATGCACATAATGAAAGTCAATGGTTATGCAGAGGTATTGCGTTTTGGTGCGCTTTGCATGCATTTTTATATGCTTTTTTTTAGTTTGAAGATGTTTGAAGATGTATTTCCGCTTCCGATTGACTTCCTAGTGATTTACACAAAACGCATATCAAAAACGCATTAAAACGCATGCAAAACGCAAGAAAAATGCATGTGCAGGGGGAAAAAACGCAAAGCGAAAACACACAGAAAACACATGGAAAATGTATTAAAAATGCTACGTTCCTGCACTGCCAAGTGTGCCCCCAGCCTCAGAAAAATATATTCAAAATCCTCTCCTTTTTCTATAATAATGCCAGTATGTCTTGTCCTCTTCATACATTCATTCTTTCACTCTGGACAGATCAGTCTTATTTCAAGCACTTTTTTGCATTTTTTGTACACGCAATCAACAACAAAATTTCCTTAAATTGTGCATTAAGAGATTTGTTTAAAAATAAAACTTAAAATTTTCACAAAAACATAAATAAATGAATGCACAGATCCTTAGCAACATCCTGCTGCCTACTCATCACCCTTCTTTCTCTCTCTGAGGGCCCTTTCACACCAGAGGGATTTTTTCGGCGTTTTTAACGCCACGGCCGAAGTTGGCGTTTTGCTAGGTAAAAGAAAGTCCATAGACTTTCATTTTACCTTTCACATCTAACTCTGCGTTTTGGAGCGTTGCGTTTCAACGCTCCCAGGAGCTTTTTCAGGGCTGTTAACAGCCGAAGTTGGCTGTTGGCGTTTCAATGATAGTCAATGGAAAACGCCAACTTCAGCGTTTTCAAAGCCTTTTCAAAGCGTTTTACAGCTATCTTGTTCACTTATTTTTATAGAAGAAGAAAAAAAGGACGTTTTCATATGGGCTGTAAAACTCTTTCAAAAGGCTTTGAAAACGCTTTGAAAACGCTATGTATTGGCGTTAAGCAAAAGGCTGACTTTCAGCCTTTTCTACCGCAGCCTCTAGTGTGAAAGAGCCCTGAAGCCCCACCTCCCTATTAGAGACTGACATCCATGATAGGCTACTACTGGTCTGTACCTAGGCGTGGGTTTAGCAGACAAAGCAATCACTCTACCCTCCTGTCCCTAAATGTGATTGAAGGGGAGGGTTTCTTATGGACTGGGGAGAGAGCAGGCAGCTGTCATTTTCTGAGGAAAAGATGACAAGCAAAGAACTGGTGTAGCAAGGAAATATTTTATTTTTTCCTGCAAAATCTATAATGTTTTTACAATATGTTTCTAAACCTATAACTCATTTAAAGTAATGTTCTGCAAAATGCATATAAAAGCTGAGTCTGAACACAGTTTTCACATGTTTCGTAAAATCTACAATGTTTATACAACACTTTTTATATACAACTCAATTAAAATAATGTTCTGTTACATGCATATAAAATCAATGTGTAACAAATCGTGCTTGTGTTCAGTCTGTCTGATTGGGGTGAAATCACATTGATCCCTACACATTAACAGATTTATTTATTTTTTTGTCTGTAACTTCGAGGCTCCTGCAGCAAAACCTTCTTCAGCGATGACTTTGCAAGAGAAATTTAGGCAGAAACAAGTCCTGTGGCCATAGACTTATTATTATTATTGTGCAGCTAGCTGCAGAGCAAAGAGCTAGTCTCTCTGCTATTGTAAATCCACAATACACGCCTCCAGCTATGCTGGTTGACAGATACCATAAATTTACCCTCAGGGGCAAATTCATTAAAGGGAACTCTTCAAAGTACTAGGTATCCTAATGCTGGATACACACCATGCGTTTCCGCGTTCGTTGCGTCCATCGATACGCATCGATTCGATTATTTCCGACATGTCCGATTCACGTTTTGATGGATCGTTAGGTCGATTTGCCAAACTTTACATGGCAATCAACCTAAAATTCATCGAAATGCGTTCGGAAATGCTCGGAAATAATCGAATCGACGTGTATCGACGGACGCATTCGACGCGGAAACGCATGGTGTGTATTCAGCATAAAACACACTGCCCCTATATATTTGTATCATACTACCCCTCCTCTTGTCCCCCCCCCCCCATTCCCTTTAGATTGTAAGCTCGCAAGGGCAGGGCTCTCTCCCCCTTTTGTGTCTTGAAGATTATTATACATTTTGTTTATCATGTTACTTTTATCACTGTCATCATTACCAATTCTGTATTCTGTATCCTTTTTTGTATTTTGTCACTAATTATGTATCTTGTATATTAGTGTACACCATTGTCTGTATTATGTACCCCATGTTTGTTTCTTACTTTGTACAGCGCCACGGAATATGTTGGCGCATTATAAATCAATAATAATAATAAAAAGTGGCACTGTACTTAGGTTAAAAATAGAATAAAAATGTAATTTTGGTCATTTATACACAATTTTTTTTTCTTTGAAAAAGATCAGCTGAGCTTCAGAAGTTTCAATCATATTCTTTAACCAACTACCCACTCTCTCCATTAGAATAAACCAGGAGATAAATAAACTATTTGTATATTTTTCTTTTATTAACTGTTTAAAAAAAACACAAAAGTTTGCTTTCCTAAAACAGAAAGAATTTGCGATAATTCAGGTTGGAGTGAGCTCTGAGATGTTACCCTTAGAAGCTAAACACACCTCCAGAACCGCTGGAATGCAATGATGTGTCAGTTTGTTAATTTGTACAGAGCCATAATAATCCAACATGCATACATGTTTCTGATTGTTTGATCCTCATCAGTGCATGACATGGATTAATTTGGCTCTATGGAGTAGGGCTTGTAAATCCGAGAGGTACAGACTAACCAGCAAGCTCATGGTGACCCAGAACTCATTGGAGTGTGTAAGGGACTACAATGGTCCTAAAATCCCCCTTACTAAGATGTTAAGAAAAACAAAAGTTTGCTTTCCTAAAACAGAAAGAATATGCGATAATTCAGGTTGGAGTGACCTTGAGATCTCTCAGTGATGACAAGGTTATATCATGAGGCAGTGGAATGGCTGAGTTCTGCTTGAAAGATGTTTCCTATCCTACCTAACACAGTAGGGGGTTGAGCAAAGCACAGTTAGAAAGTCAATTTTAACTCATTGTTGTCCAATATATTTACAAACAAACATAGATGAATCCCAGCACAACGAGCGAGCTGATAAAGTCTGTATGCTTTGTTGGGATTCAATAAAAAATCTGATGTTTGTGCTAAAGTTAGAAAACTTTTTGAATAACAATGAATGCTGTTTTTAGGAATTTCTGAAAGCAGGTTATAGGTTACAGAGAAATGCTATTTAACTGCAAAAATGAATATAATATTTTTATATAATATTGTTATATAACACATCCTGGTTTTCTCCTTAATAATGCCCTCCAGAATGGCCATGTGTACACATGTATCATGTGCATTATCTGCGGTGTTTGACTTAAACAGTTGTTAAGTTAACTGGATCTAAGATCCTCGAGGTGCAAGTGAACGTATGTACTATACATGTATGTAGAATATCTCATCAGGAATATTAATGAGGGCTATTTTTATTCTATGTTTTTAATTTATTTTTAATTAACTAAAAATATGGATTAGGTTAAAAAAATGTATTGATTTTTCTAATAACTTAGGTTTAAATCTACAGTAGAGTTTTAGGAACCAGTTGAGTAGGACTTGATGAAGAGGTAATTCCCCCCCCCCCCCCCAAAAAAAAAAAGTTAAGCTTGCCACACACCTTCAATTTTTATTGGCAACCACTGACCAATTTTTTCTACCTCCATGTCCATAATATTCAAAATCTGTTGACCCTGATATCACATGGGAGTGGTAAAATGGTCCAATCATTGGCCAAACAAAACTGAAAGTGGGTACCAGCCTCAAGTCTTTTCATAAAATAATATTAAAATGTCCTGGCAATGTGCCCATTTTTCATGCACCTTCTCTGGCAGAGATGAATGCTGAAGCTTTAAGAAACAGATTTCTGCTCCGCCCACTCAGCCCTGTTCCTTATCAAAATTCATTCTGTTTGCAATTTTTGTCACATGCCTCTTGGTTGTAGATTCCTGAAATTTCAGGAAGTCAGTCTTGCCACCCTCTGTGTGAGTGCTGCCTTCACCAGCAATTGAATTTGTCTGCTCGGGAATCAGCTGGCAAAAGTGTTTTTTTTTTTTAATTTATTTAACTTTGTATTTTAATGTCTGAAAGGGAATAGTGGTATTCATTTAACTGTTTAAAGAGATATTTAGTTGTCGTTATTGCACAATAAACCTTTTCCTGGTGTTAAAAAAAAGTTATATTTTAATTACCACCTTAAATCCTACTTTAAATAAAATCTATACTTTGCTTGCTTTATTTTTTATTATTCTATTTTTTTTTTACTAACAAAAAAGCAGTCTTTTCATTTCATTTTTTGTAACTAGGAACAAAAAAAAAAAATCAGAAAGAAATATTTTATAGCTGTCTACAGTGCCACCTACTGGTCTGAGTGTCACAGTATGCAAGTAGACATCATTTTCTTTGCCTTCCTGTTGTAGTTAAAAACTCTCTAACATTAGGTAACCAAATTTTGAGACTTTGTACTTAGCTGATGGAATTACTGTTTTTTTTTGTTTTTTGTTTTTTTTACTGTGCATCAGTAAAGCTGGATCTTTGTTTACTTAGACCTTGTTCACCTTGCATTCGGCTCGCGTGTCTGTCCGCGGTGGGCTTTTTTTGAGGCATTTTTATTTCCAATTCCCGGTGCTTGGGTGGACGATTTGTTTTTGTGGTTAGCGGTTTCCGACGCATTTTTCCTGAGTGTTTTGGGAATTCACTCTCTGACGCATGTCAGGAAGTGGACTCTTTGATCAGAATCAGAATCAGAATCAATTTATTTTCGCCAAGTAAGTTTGCACCTACAAGGAATTTGTCTTGGCAGTTGCTTAACAAACACAAACAAAAAACAATACAAGGACAGACAGTGTGAATATTACAAGTTAAGGACATTATAAGTATAGTGGCAGTAAGCAATGTGAGAATTGTTCATGTTTAGTTCTGTGCTTATTACTTTCAGTCCTAGCAGCTCTAACGTGGTTCAGCATTAAGTATGGCTACCGCTTGAGGAAAAAAACTGTTCCTGTGTCTGGAGGTTTTGGTAGCGATTGACCGGAATCTTACTCCTGAAGGCATGCGCTGGAAGATGGAGTGAGCTGGGTGAGAGGAGTCAGAGGCAATTTTGGTCGCTCTCTTTCTGCACCTGCTAGTGTAAAGATCCTGCAGGGAAGGTAAGCTACAGCCAATTATCCTTTCCGCTGATCGGATGATGCGCTGCAGCCTCCCCTTTTCTAATGCTGAGCAGGAGCTGAACCATACAGTCATGGATGATGTTATGGTGGATTCGATGATTGCAGTGTAGAACTGCACCATTAGCTTTTGAGGTAGGCCAAACTTTTTCAGCTGCCGCAGATGGTACATTCTCTGTTGTGCTTATATATATCTACTTATATATCCGGATCCGGAAAAGAATAAATACAATGTATTGATTCTTAAAAACCAAGCGGTTTTGTGAGCGTTTTGAGTTTTTTCTATACCTTCTATCGAGGCGGAATCGCCTCAAAAATGGCTAAAGCACCGTTTTATAAAGTGGAACGCAAACGGGCTGCTCATATGTGAACTATCTCATAGAGAATCATTGTGCAGGCGCTTTAAAGCGGTATCGTCACCATAAAAATCTAATTTCAACAGCAACTGGTCTGAGTGTATTAAGTGATAAAGATGCTAAGCATGCATTCAAAACTTTCAAAACTTTTTCTGCTGTTATGATTTGGAGTTATCACATACTTAAGGAACACTGGCCCTTTAGTAGTCGTGCCAAAGAATTGCCTGCTAGGGGTTCTTTTTAATTATAATCTATTCCTTCTCTTCCCTTTATTTCCCTGCCAGCTGCTTATCTGAAACCTAATCCCCTACTCACTTGTGTTTACAAGCAAGGCTGAGGCGACTCAGCGATTGGAGGAGACAAGAAAAAAAGTAAAGGGCAGAAATGACGTCACGAGTTAGCCTTTACTGTGGGCAAAAGCCATGGCCCCCACCAGGAACAGAATTCTCGTCATTTACTATATAACATTCACTGAAATCAAAACGTGGACAGTATAATACATGTGTTATGTATATCTACTTATATATGTGTTTTTTTCCCCTGGCATAGTATGGCTGATCCTACTGCTTTAAGGGCGATTTTGAAAAATCACCCACACTTAAAAAACAACAACGGCTGCAGTGGGAACAAGTCTTCAGAGATGATGTTGATGAGGATGATAAAATAACAATATTTACATTATTATTATTATTATTATTATTCATTTATTTACAATTTTCTTGATTAGAACAGTGAAACAGAAAATATATATTTTGCAATACTAAATCAAGCAGATAAATAATAAATCACTACACACTGTTTTTATGAATCAGCAGATTTCAGTGCCTGGTGCTCAGCGTCTAGCGCAGGGATGAGCAGAAGGTATAGGTAGGGGGAGGTTAGTGTTAAGAGTAGGTTATGTGGCTAGTGTTAGGCATAGGTAGAGGGGAGTTAGTGTTAGGAGTAGGTGGTGCGGCTAGTGTTAAGCATAAGTAGGGGGAGGTTAGTGCTAGGAGTAAGTGGTGTGGCTAGTGTTAGGCATAGTTAGGTAGAGGTTAGTGCTGGGAGTACTGGTGTGGTGTGGCTAGTGTTAGGCATAGTTAGGTAGAGGTTAGTGCTAGGAGTACTGGTGTGGTGTGGCTAGTGTTTGGCATAGTTAAGTAGAGGTTAGTGCTAGGAGTACTAGTGTGGTGCGGCTAGTGTTAGGCATAGTTAGGTAGAGGTTAGTGCTAGGAGTACTGGTGTGGTGTGTCTAGTGTTAGGCATAGTTAGGTAGAGGTTAGTGCTGGGAGTACTGGTGTGGTGTGGTTAGTGTTAGGCATAGTTAGGTAGAGGCTAGTGCTAGGAGTACTGGTGTGGTGTGGTTAGTGTTAGGCATAGTTAAGTAGAGGTTAGTGCTAGGAGTGCTGGTGTGGTGTGGCTAGTGTTAGGCATAGTTAGGTTGAGGTTAGTGCTAGGAGTACTGGTGTGGTGTGGCTAGTGTTAGGCATAGTTAGGTAGAGGTTAGTGCTAGGAGTACTGGTGTGGTGTGGCTAGTGTTTGGCATAGTTAGGTAGAGGTTAGTGCTAGGAGTACTAGTGTGGTGCGGCTAGTGTTAGGCATAGTTAGGTAGAGGTTAGTGCTAGGAGTACTGGTGTGGTGTGTCTAGTGTTAGGCATAGTTAGGTAGAGGTTAGTGCTGGGAGTACTGGTGTGGTGTGGTTAGTGTTAGGCATAGTTAGGTAGAGGTTAGTGCTAGGAGTACTGGTGTATTGTGTGTCTAGTGTTAGGCATAGTTAGGTAGAGGTTAGTGCTGGGAGTACTGGTGTGGTGTGGTTAGTGTTAGGCATAGTTAGGTAGAGGTTAGTGCTAGGAGTACTGGTGTGGTGTGGCTAGTGTTAGGCATAGTTAGGTAGAGGTTAGTGCTAGGAGTACTAGTGTGGTGCGGCTAGTGTTAGGCATGGTTAGGTAGAGGTTAGTGCTAGGAGTACTGGTGTGGTGTGTCTAGTGTTAGGCATAGTTAGGTAGAGGTTAGTGCTGGGAGTACTGGTGTGGTGTGGTTAGTGTTAGGCATAGTTAGGTAGAGGTTAGTGCTAGGAGTACTGGTGTGGTGTGGCTAGTGTTAGGCATAGTTAGGTAGAGGTTAGTGCTAGGAGTACTAGTGTGGTGCGGCTAGTGTTAGGCATAGTTAGGTAGAGGTTAGTGCTAGGAGTACTGGTGTGGTGTGTCTAGTGTTAGGCATAGTTAGGTAGAGGTTAGTGCTGGGAGTACTGGTGTGGTGTGGTTAGTGTTAGGCATAGTTAGGTAGAGGTTAGTGCTAGGAGTACTGGTGTGGTGTGGCTAGTGTTAGGCATAGTTAGGTAGAGGTTAGTGCTAGGAGTACTGGTGTGGTGTGGCTAGTGTTAGGCATAGTTAGGTAGATGTTAGTGCTGGGAGTACTGGTGTGGTGTGGTTAGTGTTAGGCATAGTTAAGTAGAGGTTAGTGCTAGGAGTACTGGTGTGGTGTGTCTAGTGTTAGGCATAGTTAGGTAGAGGTTAGTGCTGGGAGTACTGGTGTGGTGTGGTTAGTGTTAGGCATAGTTAGGTAGAGGTTAGTGCTAGGAGTACTGGTGTGGTGTGGCTAGTGTTAGGCATAGTTAGGTAGAGGTTAGTGCTAGAAGTACTGGTGTGGTATGGCTAGTGTTAGGCATAGTTAGGTAGAGGTTAGTGCTGGGAGTACTGGTGTGGTGTGGTTAGTGTTAGGCATAGTTAAGTAGAGGTTAGTGCTAGGAGTACTGGTGTGGTGTGGTTAGTGTTAGGCATAATTAGAGGGAGACTAGTGTTAGAAGTAAGTGGTGTGGCTAACGTTAGGCATAAGAAGGGGAGCTTAGGGTTAGGATTAGGTTGATGATAGTTAATTTGAGGTATAGTTTAGGTGATAGTAAAATATCGGTAATATCAGAATAATGGTAATATATTACTGATAAACCAATATTCTGACTATCAGCATGATCCAACACCTAAAATAACGGATGCCTTTTTTGAATGTACACAATTAGGCCTGGAACCCACTACAAAACGCTATCGCTAATCGCAATCGCTAGCGTTTTGTATGGGCGGTTTGTAAGCGATTTCATGAGCGTTTTCGGGAGCGATTTTAAAAAGTATAATTAATTTGCCAGTGGTTGTGTAGCAATTAACGATTAGCGTTTTTAATTCTGATTGGTCCTTTCAATTAATTTTCATTTTGTTACAGTGTGCAGTAAATGTAATAACGCTTGTAAAATCGATCTGTGTAGGTTTTGTCGAGCGATTATGCCAAATTTTTATACTTTACATTGCAGAAACGCTAACACTGACACTAATTGCTAATGCTCAAAAATGCTGCACGTCCTGCATTTTGCGATTTGGTAATCGCAATCGCTCCAGTGGAATTTGGCCCATCCATTAACATTAGCTGAGCGTTTAAACACAGACATACACATCGTGCTTTTCTCCTTGCGGACTCAAAGCGCCAGAGCTGCAGACACTAGGACGCGCTCTATAGGCAGCAGCAGTGTTAGGGAAACTTGCCCAAGGTCTCCTACTGAATAGGTGCTGGCTTACTGAACAGGCAGAGCCAAGATTTGAACCCAGGTCTCCTGTGTCAGAGGCAGAGCCCTTAACCTTTTCGGGGACCGCGTGAATGAGATCCTACACCGCACTTGTGGCTGTTCTAGCCTGATGCAGCGTAGGATCTAGGCCGGCCCACAGTTTCCGCTCCCGACGCGATTGTGCGCCCCCGGAGAGGGAGATTAAGCTGTCATATGACAGCTGACATCTCCCCCGAGTGATCAGCAGCCATCGCGTATGGCTGCTGATCACATGATCACTACGATCGCCGTCAGATCGTAGTGATCAGTTTGAGAGCTGCGGCGGCAGGGGGGAAAAGAAGAGGATCCACTTACCTCCCTGCCGTTCCCGCGACGATCGGCACCCCCCTCCGCTCTGGCCGGCATCTCCGCTCTGTCTTATGTCAGCCCTGGGTCCCGACTTGATGACGTCATCAAGCCGCGACCTGGAACTGATCGTCAGACAGAACGGAGATGCCGACCGGAGAAGAGGGTCCCGTGCGGCTCATCGCTGGAGCCTGGAAGGTGAGTGAAGGCTGCTGGCAGAAGGGGGGGCACAGGCCACCATGGGGGGACACAAATACAGCCAGCCACAGACGGGAACTGGCCGCCTGACCCCCCCCCAAACGCGCGCACCCCCCTCCCGCGCAAAATGCCTGGTCTTTAAAGGGGGGTAGGCGGCCGGTCCCGAAAAGGTTAACCATTACACTATCCAGCCTTTAGGGAAATCGCTAGTGTTTTGAATCGCTCCCTAAATGCTCAGAAAATCGCTCTAGTGGGTTCCAGCCCTAACAGATGCTTGGACATTAGAATACCAATATGCAGTAATTATTAGCATATAATAAATGATTAGCACCTGTTCCTTCATGATGTCTTGTACCATATCTGCTAGCAAAACCAAAAGCTTTTAGTTGACAGGATTATGGTAAACTGACGTATAAATGCCTGCAATGCTGTGATTTGTACCTGATTATTACTCTCTGCACTGCCACATTGAAGGCATAAAACAGCTCACTGTAGTGCCTTCAATCTTTCTCCAAACTTATGCAGGAATTTCTAGCTAGACAAGCAAGTAACTTGGACAACACTGCCCTCTGCTGGTAAGTTTGAAGTAGTGTGTTCCAAGGATAGTAGCTGTTTTGTAATTTCTTTCGAATCCTACTTGTATATTCCACAACCACTCATAGAGAAAATCAATGAAATGGTAATAATTCTGGCTTGTGTGCAAATGTAATGCAAGTTGTATGCAGTATGGAACTGGGCCAACCTAAATAAGTGGGAAGTGCATTTAAAACTGTTAGGGCTCGATTCACAAAGCGGTGCTAACCCAGTTAGAGACTTTAGGCGTGATAACCATTGCACCACGCTGGTGAAAAGCCAGTTTAGGGGCTCGATTCACAAAGCGGTGCAAAGTGTTAGCACCATGGTGAAAAGGCCCTTATCACGCCTAAAGTCACTTTAGGCATGATAAGAAGAAACTCGCGCGAAGTTGCCGCGCGTACGCGCGTACGCGCGTAAGTGCGCGCGCAACACCCGACGCTTCGCGCGAAGCTCCCATTAAGCCCTATGGGACTTTGCGCGCGCTCTTACGCGCGTACGCGCGAACGCGCTTACGCGCGGTAACTTCGCGCGAAGAGCAGGAAAAAGCGGTGATAACTCAGTGGTGAAAAGGTCATCACGCCTAAAGTCTTTTAGGCGTGATAACTGGGTTATCACCGCTTTGTGAATCGAGGCCTAGGTGTGATAAGTTTAGGTGTGATAAGTTTAGGTGTGATAAGTTTAGGCATGCTAAGTTTAGATAAGTGTAGATAGCGTGCAAAGTCCCGCACGCAAAGCAGCGCCATTAAACTCTATGCAAAGTACACCAGACTTTGCTAGCGCAAAACTTTTGATCAGCTGTGCACTGCGGTGCTAACGCAGTTGGTGCTTAAACTTATCATGCCTAAACTTATCACACCTAAACTTATCATGCCTAAACTTATCACACCTAAACTTATCACACCTAAACTTATCACACCTAAACTTATCATGCCTAAACTTATCACACCTAAACTTATCACACCTAAACTTTTCACACCTAAACTTATCATGCCTAAACTGAGTTTAGGCGTGATAAAGGGCTTTTCACCAGCGTGCGAACTTTTAGCACCGCTTTGTGAATCGAGCCCTTAGTGTCTCATTGCCCACTACAGTTCAGATGCTAGGTTACTGTCACCGCCATGGTTGTTATTAGATTATTAGGGGGGCTGAGCACTGTACAGGTATGCTATATGCAATCTTGTGCTGTTGTATTGGGGGGGGGGGGGATTGTAATGGGCGGCAAACAGTGTTGCTTGCAAATCTTCACCAAAGTCATTTTCGCATAAAAAATGCTATGTTCGATTTCAAGACATTTGTCAAGAGATAGCTTGTATTTTTGTGTTTTCACATTTTTTGCAAAAACATGATACCAATATTTTTATCGAAAAAAAGGGAAACAAAATCTATATTTTTGCAGTGAATTTTTTTTTCTGGTTGGACGGATGTCTTTTTTCAACCAAACTATGTAACTGTGTAACGCAGAAAAACTATATTTTAACCGTGACAATTTTTTCACAAAAAAGGCAAAAAAATCTCTATATTTCTATATTTTTCCCCCCAAAAACTTGAAAAATAACAAAACAATTGTTTGATGAAATTTTCGCTCAAAAATCGAATTTAAAGAGAAACCGTGACCAATAATTGAACTTCATCCCAATCAGTAGGTGATACCCCTTTTACATGAGAAATCTATTCCTTTTCACAAACGGATCATCAGGGGGCTCTGTATGGCTGATATTGTGGTGAAACCCCTCCCACAGTGTGATGTCAGGGCCATGGTCCTCCTGTGTGTGAACCTCATTGCATTTTGGGAAATAACAGTTGTTTACATATGGGTCCAACTTAGTGTTGGGCGAACATCTAGATGTTCGGGTTCGGGCCGAACAGGCCGAACATGTCCGCGATGTTCGGGTGTTCGACCCGAACTCCGAACATAATGGAAGTCAATGGGGACCCGAACTTTTGTGCTTTGTAAAGCCTCCTTACATGCTACATACCCCAAATTTACAGGGTATGTGCACCTTGGGAGTGGGTACAAGAGGAAAAAAAAATTTAGCAAAAAGAGCTTATAGTTTTTGAGAAAATCGATTTTAAAGTTTCAAAGGGAAAACTGTCTTTTAAATGCGGGAAATGTCTGTTTTCTTTGCACAGGTAACATGCTTTTTGTCGGCATGCAGTCATAAATGTAATACATATAAGAGGTTCCAGGAAAAGGGACCGGTAATGCTAACCCAGCAGCAGCACACGTGATGGAACAGGAGGAGGGTGGCGCAGGAGGAGAAGGCCACGCTTTGAGACACAACAACCCAGGCCTTGCATGAGGACAAGAAGCGTGCGGATAGCATGCTTTGTACCACCATGCAGTCATAAATGTAATAAAGATAAGTGGTTCAATAAACAGGGACCACGCGGCAACGCTAACCCAGCAGCAGCACACGTGATGGAACAGGAGGAGGCGCAGGAGGAGAAGGCCACGCTTTGTGAGACACAACAACCCAGGCCTTGCATGAGGACAAAAAGCGTGCGGAGAGCATGCTTTGTACCGCCATGTAGTCATAAATGTAATAAAGATAAGAGGTTCAATAAACAGGGACCACGCGGCAACGCTAACCCAGCAGCAGCAGCAGCAGCAGCACACGTGATGGAACAGGAGGAGGCGCAGGAGGAGAAGGCCACGCTTTGTGAGACACAACAACCCAGGCCTTGCATGAGGACAAAAAGCGTGCGGATAGCATGCTTTGTACCGCCATGTAGTCATAAATGTAATAAAGATAAGAGGTTCCATAAACAGGGACCGGCAACGCTAACCCAGCAGCAGCAGCAGCAGCAGCACACGTGATGGAACAGGAGGAGGCGCAGGAGGAGAAGGCCACGCTTTGTGAGACACAACAACCCAGGCCTTGCATGAGGACAAAAAGCGTGCGGATAGCATGCTTTGTACCGCCATGTAGTCATAAATGTAATAAAGATAAGAGGTTCCATAAACAGGGACCACGCGGCAACGGTAACCCAGCAGCAGCAGCAGCAGCAGCAGCACACGTGATGGAACAGGAGGAGGCGCAGGAGGAGAAGGCCACGCTTTGTGAGACACAACAACCCAGGCCTTGCATGAGGACAAAAAGCGTGCGGATATAGCAGCAATGCTTTTTGCCGCCATGCAGTCATAAATGTAATACAGATGAGAGGTTCAATAAACAGGGACCGGAAACGCTAAACCATCCCAGATGTTCATCGGTCATGTTACTTGGTTGGGGTCCAGGAGTGTTGCGTAGTCGTTTCCAATCCAGGATTGATTCATTTTAATTTGAGTCAGACGGTCTGCATTTTCTGTGGAGAGGCGGATACGCCGATCTGTGATGATGCCTCCGGCAGCACTGAAACAGCGTTCCGACATAACGCTGGCTGCCGGGCAAGCCAGCACCTCTATTGCGTACATTGCCAGTTCGTGCCAGGTGTCTAGCTTCATGCCCGGTTTCAGGTCCAGCGGTGCCAGCCACAAATCCGTCTGTTCCTTTATTCCCCTCCAAATTTCCTCCCCTGTGTGCTGCTTATCCCCAAGGCAGATCAGCTTCAGCAACGCTTGCTGACGCATGCCAACAGCTGTGCTGCACTGCTTCCACGATCCTACTGCTGCTGGTGCTGGGTTAGCATTTCCGGATGAGGTACAGCTTTGAGATGCGTTGGAGGAGAAGGAGTCAGAGAGGTAGGTGCTGCTGTTGTTATCCAGCTGTTTGCGGCGTGGGCAACACCCGCGCCGTAGCAGGTGAGGAATCGCTGCCAGGCTCCACAAGGTTCACCCAGTGCGCGGTAAGGGAGATGTATCGACCCTGGCCGAACGCACTCGTCCAGGTGTCAGTGGTGAGGTGAACCTTGCAGGCAACGGCATTCTTCAAGCTTCGGGTTATTTAGCTGACCACGTGCTCATGCAACTCAGGCACTGCAGAGCGCGCAAAGTGGTAGCGGCTGGGAACAACGTAACGTGGGATGGCCACTGACATCATGCCCTTGAAGCTGTTTGTCTCCACCACTCGATATGGCAGCATTTCGCAGGCCAGAAGCTTGGCTATGCTGGCTGGCTGTTACTGCCACGGCCCGGGGGTCATTTGCTGGCAATTTCCTCTTGTGCTCAAACATCTCAGAGACAGACAACTCAACCGTAGCGCTGCACACCGAAGGGCTGTTGGTTGTTGTGTTTGATGAACACTGGGAGACCTCAAGAGCACTAGTCCGGAAAGTGACAGTGTCAGCATCGTCTGATGTTTGTGAATGTTGTGAACCACGCAATGGCTGGGCTACTGCTGCTGCTGAGGCGGGTCTGGTGGTGAGTCTGGTGAACCCAAGGGAGGCAGTGTTGCTGGTGGTACCCTGTCCTGCCGCGTTTGCCCACAGAGTGGGATGTTTGGATAGAATGTGGCGGCTCATGCTGGTGGTGGAGAGGTTGTTAATACTTTTCCCCCTGCTCAGGCGGGTCTTGCACACCTTGCAAATCGCCATGGTAACATCCTCAGTGCAGTCTTCAAAGAAAGCCCAGACTTTAACTGGCTGAGGACTCGGACCTCGTGCGTGATGTGCTGGTGCTGCTTAACCCACTGCTGGACGCTTGAGAGGTCATCCAAGTAATTATCTGGTCCTGTTCTTTTGGATCTGTGAGGGTTGTTGTCCTGGACAACATGGGCAGTATTGAGTGGGTTTTCTTGGGTGCTCCCCTGTGGCCTGTACGTGAACCGTCAGGGGAAACACCTCTTCCCTTGCCCCTCCCTCTTTCACCGGATTTCTTCCTCATTTCACTTATCCTTAAAGTACACGCTGACTGGCAGCAGTACAGTGGCAGTACAGAAATGCTATACAGTGGTGGGTGAGCGGTGTACCACTATTGTCAGCAGTGACACAGAGCACAATGCTATACAGTGGCGGGTGAGCGGTGTACTACTGTTCCCAGCAGACACAGAGTGGAAGTAAACACAATGCTATATAGTGTGGCTGAGCCGTGTACACAGAGTGGCATTAAACACAATGCTATATAGTCTGCTATATAGTCACCCCGAACAGGGTGATGTTCTGCAGAACCCGAACAGTGGCAAACACTGTTCGCCCAACACTACTGGGAGGGAACGCAGATTTTAGTACCTAAACACACGATACAACATGTTTTCCGGGGTCGGACTCTGAGGCACATACAGATGGTCCCGATCATCATCCTCATCATACAACTCTTCTCCTGAGTCTGACCCACCCACCACCTCTGCCACCCCAACATCCCCAGACACAGACCCCTCATCGTCCTCAACATTAACTTGGGATGCTGGCCTGAGCCAGACCTCCTCCTCCACATCAGGCCCCATCATCTCCTCAATGGCAGCCCTCATTAATCGCTCTGGCGACGGACTGATGGACACAACGTTCTCCTCCGGGGAGGGCTGCTGCTGACCACTGGCTGCTGGGGTGGATGTTATAGCTTGCGTGGGGCGTTGGCTGTTGCTGTTGTTGGGAGTGCTGCTCACAGCGGAGGTCTCTGGGGAACTCATGTTGAGCTCATATAGTGGTTGACGGTGAGTGGAGTATTACTGATCCCAGCAATATACACACTGACTGGCAGAGTACGCAATGCTATATAGTGTGGCTGAGCGGTGTACACAGAGTGGCAGTAAACACAATGCTATATAGTCTGGCTGAGCGAGCGGTGTACTACTGTTCCCAGCAGAATCAGAGTGGCAGTAAACAATGGTATATAGTCTGGCTGAGCGGTGTACACAGAGTGTCAGTAAACAATGGTATATAGTCTGGCTGAGCGAGCGGTGTACTACTGTTCCCAGCAGAATCAGAGTGGCAGTAAACAATGGTATATAGTCTGGCTGAGCGGTGTACACAGAGTGTCAGTAAACAATGGTATATAGTCTGGCTGAGCGAGCGGTGTACTACTGTTCCCAGCAGAATCAGAGTGGCAGTAAACAATGGTATATAGTCTGGCTGAGCGGTGTACACAGAGTGTCAGTAAACAATGGTATATAGTCTGGCTGAGCGGTGTACACACAATGCTATATAGTCTGCTATATAGTGTCAGTAAACAATGGTATATAGTCTGGCTGAGCGAGCGGTGTACTACTGTTCCCAGCAGAATCAGAGTGGCAGTAAACAATGGTATATAGTCTGGCTGAGCGGTGTACACAGAGTTTCAGTAAACAATGGTATATAGTCTGGCTGAGCGGTGTACACAGAGTGTCAGTAAACAATGGTATATAGTCTGGCTGAGCGGTGTACACAGAGTGGCAGTAAACACAATGCTATATAGTCTGGCTGAGCGAGCGGTGTACTACTGTTCCCAGCAGAATCAGAGTGGCAGTAAACAATGGTATATAGTCTGGCTGAGCGGTGTACACAGAGTGTCAGTAAACAATGGTATATAGTCTGGCTGAGCGGTGTACACAGAGTGTCAGTAAACAATGGTATATAGTCTGGCTGAGCGGTGTACACAGAGTGGCAGTAAACACAATGCTATATACTCTGGCTGAGCGAGCGGTGTACTACTGTTCCCAGCAGACACAGAACAGTGAACAGAATGCTATATAGTGTGGCTGAGCGAGCGGTGTACCACTATTCCCAGCAGACACAGAACAGTGAACAGAATGCTATATAGTGTGGCTGAGCGGGCGGTGTACCACTATTCCCAGCAGACACAGAACAGTGAACAGAATGCTATATAGTGTGGATGAGCGAGCGGTGTACCACTATTCCCAGCAGACACAGAACAGTAAACAGAATGCTATATAGTGTGGCTGAGCGAGCGGTGTACCACTATTCCCAGCAGACACAGAACAGTGAACAGAATGCTATATAGTGTGGCTGAGCGAGCGGTGTACTACTATTCCCAGCAGACACAGAACAGTGCACAGAATGCTATATAGTGTGGCTGAGCGAGCGGTGTACCACTATTCCCAGCAGACACAGAACAGTAAACAGAATGCTATATAGTGTGGCTGAGCGAGCGGTGTACCACTATTCCCAGCAGACACAGAACAGTAAACAGAATGCTATATAGTGTGGCTGAGCGAGCGGTGTACCACTATTCCAAGCAGACACAGAACAGTGAACAGAATGCTATATAGTGTGGCTGAGCGAGCGGTGTACCACTATTCCCAGCAGACACAGAGTGGCAGTAAACAGAATGCTATATAGTGTGGCTGAGCGAGGTACACAGAGTGGCAGTAAACAGAATGCTATATAGTGTGGCTGAGCAAGCGGTGTACTACTATTCCCAGCAGACACAGAGTGGCAGTAAACAGAATGCTATATAGTGTGGCTGAGCGAGGTACACAGAGTGGCAGTAAACAGAATGCTATATAGTGTGGCTGAGCAAGCGGTGTACTACTGTTCCCAGCAGTGACACAATGACAGGGGGGACCCTGGCTAGCGTGGCTGGAGCGCGAACTACCCTGCCTGCCTACCCAAAGCTAAACCCACAGACAAATGGCGGAGATATGACGTGGTTCGGGTATTTATTTACCCGAACCACGTGACCGTTCGGCCAATCAGAGCGCGTTCGGGTCCGAACCACGTGACCCGTTCGGCCAATCACAGCGCTAGCCGAACGTTCGGGGAACGTTCGGCCATGCGCTCTTAGTTCGGCCATATGGCCGAACGGTTTGGCCGAGCACCGTCAGGTGTTCGGCCGAACTCGAACATCACCCGAACAGGGTGATGTTCTGCAGAACCCGAACAGTGGCGAACACTGTTCGCCCAACACTAGTCCAACTGCCAAAAAAAACAAGCAGCATCTCCTTCCACTGATATCACCTGTCAGCAGTAAAAATGTCACCATGTGGTAAATGTCAGAATGTAAATCAGGGAGAGGAAATATTTTACAATCGGCAAACACTGACTAAATCATTTATACATAATTATTGTAAAAATGAAGCACTTGTTTTATTCCATTATTTTTACTGGAGTTCCTCTTTAACATTATCTTCCCAAGAATTAATGCGAAAAGTATATTGGCCTTTTTGCTCATCACTGCTGGCAAATGAGCAAGAGCTTGCTAATCATTTAGCGATTCACCACTTTGTAGGGCAGCGGTACTGATGCCATATTCTTGGCAAAACAATAGCTTCAGCAGCAGATTTTCTAGCAGCTTGTGTAGGAGTCTTAATTGGAAAGAGGCAGTGAGCAGGCAGCAGTAGATAACTGAGGGACAAATGATGATCTAAGAATCAGTGCTGCACGTATTATCCTGTATTTTTTTTTCAATTTTCAATTTTATTTTTAGGACTTGCCTGTGACGTCACTGCAGATAGCAAAATATTATTGTTATAGTTAAACTAAAAACCATATTCTTTTTGGTAAAATATCTTTTTTGTTTATATTTTGTCTTATTTCAAACTTTCCATTATTATTAGGTCTTGTGGATGTGCACCAATTGTGAGCTAACAGCACCCTCTGCTGGCCACAGTACAGACAATACGTCTGTGTGTTTTTTTTTTGTTTTTTTAAAGAGAATCTGTACTCTAATATTCTTAAAATAAAAAGCATACCATTCTATTCCTTATTTTCTCCTGGGCCCCTCTGTGCTGTTTCTGCCACTCTCTGCTGCAATCCTGGCTTGTAATTAACAGTTTTAGGCAGTGTTTACAAACAAACTAACTAGCTTCTAATAGGCTCAGCTAAGCATAGTGTGTGAGTCATTCAGAGTATGCAGGGGGCCTGCAGAGGGTGTGTATCGCTTCTACCAATCACAAGCAGCCCTGCACATTCCACACAATCAAGCTTTAGCCCGACAAACAGGACAGAGGAAAGATACATTGATTTATTACAGAGACAGTGCAGTTAGGAAAGACTGCAGTAAGCCAGAGCAGATTAGAACAGGCATAGGAACTTATAGGATAGAAGAACTAAGGCTAAAAAATTTGTTACAGAGTCTCTTTAAGGCAGTATGGGCCCATATGCCATTTACTTTTTTCTCCTTAGTTTTCACCAAGTTGATATTTTCATACCTTGTCCATAAAATGTCCTTTAAACCACCAGCAAGCAAGAAGAAACACAAATATTTTTGACAGTATTTTTTCTACTACGGTTGGCACTTTTTGAATTGTGAAATGCTGAAAAGTTATTTTAAAGAGAAGATGAACAATGATCACCTAGGAAAAAACATAGAAGTATATTGCACAGGGGCCCGCTGCTGGCTGTGTCCGCCACTGAGAAGTATATTGCATATATGGGCCGCCTGCGAATCTTTGCCTGTGATTTTCAATGCTTTTTTACGCATTCAATTCTGCATTTTGAAGTTTTTCATTTTCCTCCATTGATTTTTTCCTTTCCGACTTTGAGTTTTAGTGCATTTTTGTTTCTTTTGCTAATTTTCATAATCTTATTTTTATGAGCATACAAATTCACTTCAAGATTGGATGTGATTTTAGTGCAACAAATGGGATTTGTCTGCAGTTGCACTGACTTACATTACTTGTGATTCACACATGGGAAAAAAAGCATCACTGCAGTGCAACATAAAATCTAAGGAAATTGGTAGTCAAATGCGATGATGCCATTGAAACACATTAACCTCTTGAGGACCATGGGCTTAACCCCCCCTAAAGACCAGGCTATTTTTGTCAAAATAGGCCACTGCAGCTTTAAGGCCAAGCTGCAGGGCCGCACAACACAGCACACAAGTGACCCCCCCCCCCTTTTCCCCCACCATCAGAGCTTTCTGTTGGTGGGGTCTGATCGCCCCCCAGTGTTTATTTTTATTTTTTTTGCAACTATTTATCTTATTTTTTGTTTTATTAATTCTGCCTATTTATTTTTTCCCTCCCTCCCTCCCTCCCTCCCCTCAGCCGGCCAATCACGGCGATCAGCTGTCATAGGCTCCAGTCTATGAGAGCCGATCGTTCTCTAGTGCCCCAGGGGGACAGCCATGTTACACAGCTGTCCCCAGTACAGCACTGCTGCAGATCGCAGCGCTGTACAATGTAATTAGATGGCGGTTTCGCCGTCTAACAGTCTCCCGAGCAGCGATCGCCACATGGAGACTGAAGGCGGAGCTCCACTCCGCCTACCAAGAGGAGATGCGCATGCAGCCTGTACGCAATCTCCTGCACTGCGAGCCCCAAGGACATTACGCCGATCGGGGTTAGGCGGCCCTGGGGCTGCCTATCGGTGTCACACGGTCAGCAAGCAGTTAAATGTGCAACGATCAAGAACATGCATGCAAATTGTAATAAATAAGCAAGTCTCTCTGCCCCTCTTTTAGGACTGATTTGTGTATATTTGTCTACTTATTTGCTAAAAATCTGCTTATGTGACGTAACTTTCTCCGCATCCTGTAAATACATTCATCACTTAATTTCCAACGCTGATAACAAAGAAACCAAGTAGTGGCAAGAAGAACCAGATATGGACTAAGACGAAATGGGGACATAGGCAAGGCAGTAGCTTTGGCTCCCCGTTACGGTCTTTTTGGTAGTCGGACATGGGCAGTGGCCTAGCTATATACAGATCTCTGGACCAGGATGTGGAATTTGGATGTGGCACCCCTTCCCCCCCCCCCCCCCCCCGTCAATTTACTAGCAACATAGTTTGTAACCCCCAAAGCCTGTGGGCTTCTGTCTTTATCTTTGCGGGTGCCTCTTCTCCGTGAGGTATGGGTGTCTCCAGTATAGGTAACCAGGTATGGGTGCCCCCAGTATACGTAGCCAGTTATGGGTGTAGTTAGCCAGGTATAGGTGCCTCCAGTATAGGTAGCCAGGTATGGGTGCCTCCAGTATAGGTCGCCAGGTATAGGTGCCCCAGTATAGGTAGCCAGGTATGGGTGCCTCCAGTATAGGTAGCCAGGTATGGGTGCCCCCAGTATAGGTATCCAGGTATAGGTGCCCCCAGTATAGGTAGCCAGGTATAGGTGCCCCCAGTATAGGTAGCCAGGTATAGGTGCCCCCAGTATAGGTAGCAAGGTAGGGCGTTGCCCGGAACATGTCGTGTGCTCTGCATGCTCTGTAAACTGTATGACTTGAATACAGATTACCTTTGAAGCAACGTGTGTACCATCTCCGTTTTTTGTTTCCAGTATAGGTAGCAAGGTATAGGGGCCCCCAGAATAATAGCGCAGGAGGGTGGAGCAGCAGGCACAAAAACTCCCCTTTCCCTCACCTTGGGCCCCCCTTCACTGGTCCTTTCCAGAGCAGGATCATCCACAAGGCAGCCTAGGCAATTGTCTGTGGCCTAGTAGTGAGTGTCAGGGGACCCAACTTCCACTTTCTCTAACCCTTCTCCATTGGGGTAGGGCCTGCAGTTGAAGCGGTCACAGCCGTGACCGGCCTGTGCACTGGAGGGGCCCGTGTGTGTCAGGTGCAGTGCAGATAAGGGGCGGGGGAGCAACTGGCACACACAAATGCAAGGAGAAGGGGGCCTGACTCCTCCCTCTCTCACCTTGGGCCCCCCTTCAGCGATGAACCTCCAGAAATTAGAACAGTGGGTAGGGAACACTGTCTCACCTCTTCCATGTTTCATGGAATGGAGCTGTATGCATCGCTGGTCTTCTCTGTCTCCAGGGCCGCTCAATCTACTTCCGCTAATTAGGAAGTACAGGGTGGGCAATTTATATGGATACACCTTAATAAAATGGGAATGGTTGGTGATATTAACTTCCTGTTTGTGGCACATTAGTATATGTGAGGGGGAAAACTTTTCAAGATGGGTGGTGACCATGGTGACCATTTTGAAGTCGGCCATTTTGAATCCAACTTTTGTTTTTTCAGTAGGAAGAAGGTCATGTGACACATCATACTTATTGGGAATTTCACAAGAAAAACAATGGTGTGATTGGTTTTAACGTAACTTTATTCTTTAATGAGTTATTTACACATTTCTGACCAATTAAAAAAAGTTTTCAATGTGCTGCCCATTGTGTTTGATTGTCAGTGCAACCCTCTTCTCCCACTCTTCACACACTGATAGCAACACCGCAGGAGGAATGCTAGCATAGGCTTCCAGTATCCGTAGTTTCAGGTGCTGCACATCTCATATCTTCACAGCATAGACAATTGTCTTCAGATGACCCCAATGATAAAAGTCTAAGGGGGTCAGATCGGGAGACCTTGGGGGCCATTCAACTGGCCCACAACGACCAATCCACTTTCCAGGAATCTGTTCATCTAGGAATGCTCGGACCTGACACCCATAATGTGGTGGTGCACCATCTTGCTTGAAAATCTCAGGGAACGTGCCAGCTTCAGTGCATAAAGAGGGAAACACATCATCATGTAGCAATTTTGCATATCCATGGCCTTGAGGTTTCCATTGATGAAGAATGGTCCCACTATCTTTGTACCCCATATACCACACCATACCATCAATTTTTTTTGTTCCAACAGTCTTGGAGGGATCTATCCAATGTGGGTTAGTGTCAGACTAATAGCGGTGGTTTTGTTTGTTAACTTCACCATTCACATAAAAGTTTGCCTCATCACTGAACAAAATCTTCTGTGTAAACTGAGGGTCCCGTTCCAATTTTTGTTTTGCCCATTCTGCAAATTCAGTGCGCCGATCTGGGTGATCCTCGTTAGGGATGGTCGCTGGATTCCGCAAAATTAAAAATTCTGTGATTCTGGCCGGAATTTGATGATTCCGCTCCGTTGCGACGGAACTAAATTGCTATATCACTATGGCGGAATTTCAGCGGAAAAATATGAAATTCCGCGGAATTTTACGGAATTCACATTTTTTTTCCCATTGATCTGATTTCAGCCTAATAAGAAGAATTTCTTCTCGACAGACTCCAAATCCCTAAGCAAGCTCATTTTTCTCTTGGATATATCATAATGGTACATGCTAGGCTGGCTTCAGCATGTAGTGTTGGTGGTGGTATAGTGGTGAAGAGAGCTGCCTACCAAGCACTAGACCTGGGTTCGATTCCCGGTATGTAAGCTGGCTTTTGAAATCCTACAATTCCCTGAAGGGACGAGACCCTCCTCCCTCCTACAATTCGTCTTCCAGGGAATTGTAGGATTTCAAAAGCCAGCTTACATACCTTGGCCGGGAATCAAACCCAGGTCTAGTGCTTGGTAGGCAGCTTTCTTCACCACTATACCACCACCAACACTACATGCTGAAGCCAGCCTTGCATGTACCATTATGATACATCCAAGAGAAAAATGAGCTTGCTTAGGGATTTGTAGGATGTCAAAAGCCAACTCGCATACATTGGCCAGGAATCGAAACCAGGCCTACCGCTCTGTAGGCTGCTATCCTAACCATTATACCACCAACACAACACACTACAATGCTACATGCTGAAGCCAGCCTAGCATGTACCATTATGATATATCCAAGAGAAAAACGAGCTTGCTTATGGATTTGTAGGATTTTAAAAGCCAACTCACATATATTGGCCAGGCCCAGGATTTGAACCCAGGCCTACCGCATGGTAGGCTGCTATCCTAACCATTATACCACCAACACTACATGCTGAAACTTCTTGGAGCAGACTTACTTCCTACCTCCAAAAGACTAGGGGAGGGAGGACCACTACACACCAGGGAACTGTATAGAGGTTGGAGAGGGGCCATTAGACACCTGGTAACTTTATAAGGGAGGAAGGTGGCCAGTAGATATTGAGGTTGGCCAGCGACCTGATCACAGTGTACAATTTTGGCCCACTTTGTATTCGAGTTTGACACTGCTGCTCTAAATGGTATCCGATTCCTCGATCCTTCTTTTGCCCACTGTTTTAGCTAGGCATTCACTATACCTTTATTTCGACTCAAAGCGTCAAATAGTCAGGTTTCTTCTGGCCATGAGTGGGGCTGTGGACAATTACATCTAGACTAAGCATGCCCAATACACCAAAGTGCTTGTGCAAGGACAATAAAATCAGCTCATATGCAACTTTGTACTACTGTACATTCTTGTACATACTTTGTTCTTCAGCGGTCAGGAGCACGCCCAAAAGATGAAGTGGGACCAAGTGCTGCATTGGTCAGCTCAAGGAAGACCTGGGAAGCCCCTGGACCATCTAAACGTTTCCAACTACTTGACCTGGCACAGCTATGCATGATTTTGGACTGTTTGAGACAACAAAAGGCTTCATGCTTAGGGATGATCAGAAAGAGCAACTTCCGTTCCACCGGAATTGCGGAATTCCTCCACCGCTAAATTCGGTCGCCATTACATTTCTGCAGAATTTTGAGGGATTTCCGTGGAATTCTGCATTCCGGCGGAAAAATTAAAATAATCGCAAATGAAACCTCGTTTATGCTAAATGGTAGCCCATGGGACCTAGTGGTTGTTCCCCTGGTCATTTTTTTTTTTTTTGCAGCAGGGGGTGTCACTTAAGCCATGGGACCTAGCGGTGTTCCCATGGTGGTAATTTTGGCGCCGCAGGAGGTGTGGCGTAAGCTTGGGGACGTGGCGGTGTTCCCATGGCGGTGGTTTTTGCGCCGCAGGAGGTGTCGCTTAAGCTTTGGGACCTGGCGGTGGTTCCATGGCGGTGATTTTTGCACCGCAGGAGGTGTCGCGTAAGCTTTGGGACCTGGCGGTGGTCCCATGGCGGTGGTTTTGGCACCGCAGGAGGTGTCGCGTAGGCTATTGGACCTGGCGGTGGTCCCATGGCGGTGGTTTTGGCACCGCAGGAGGTGTCGCGTAGGCTATGGGACCTGGCGGTGGTCCCATGGTGGTGGTTTTGGCACCGCAGGAGGTGTCGCGTAGGCTATGGGACCTGGCGGTGGTCCCATGGTGGTGGTTTTGGCACCGCAGGAGGTGTCGCGTAGGCTATGGGACCTGGCGGTGGTCCCATGGTGGTGGTTTTGGCACCGCAGGAGGTGTCGCGTAGGCTATGGGACCTGGCGGTGGTCCCATGGTGGTGGTTTTGGCACCGCAGGAGGTGTCGCGTAGGCTATGGGACCTGGCGGTGGTCCCATGGTGGTGGTTTTGGCACCGCAGGAGGTGTCGCGTAGGCTATGGGACCTGGCGGTGGTCCCATGGTGGTGGTTTTGGCACCGCAGGAGGTGTCGCGTAGGCTATGGGACCTGGCGGTGGTCCCATGGTGGTGGTTTTGGCACCGCAGGAGGTGTCGCGTAGGCTATGGGACCTGGCGGTGGTCCCATGGTGGTGGTTTTGGCACCGCAGGAGGTGTCGCGTAGGCTATGGGACCTGGCGGTGGTCCCATGGTGGTGGTTTTGGCACCGCAGGAGGTGTCGCGTAGGCTATGGGACCTGGCGGTGGTCCCATGGTGGTGGTTTTGGCACCGCAGGAGGTGTCGCGTAGGCTATTGGACCTGGCGGTGGTCCCATGGTGGTGGTTTTGGCACCGCAGGAGGTGTCGCGTAGGCTATGGGACCTGGCGGTGGTCCCATGGTGGTGGTTTTGGCACCGCAGGAGGTGTCGCGTAGGCTATGGGACCTGGCGGTGGTCCCATGGTGGTGGTTTTGGCACCGCAGGAGGTGTCGCGTAGGCTATGGGACCTGGCGGTGGTCCCATGGTGGTGGTTTTGGCACCGCAGGAGGTGTCGCGTAGGCTATGGGACCTGGCGGTGGTCCCATGGTGGTGGTTTTGGCACCGCAGGAGGTGTCGCGTAGGCTATTGGACCTGGCGGTGGTCCCATGGTGGTGGTTTTGGCACCGCAGGAGGTGTCGCGTAGGCTATGGGACCTGGCGGTGGTCCCATGGTGGTGGTTTTGGCACCGCAGGAGGTGTCGCGTAGGCTATGGGACCTGGCGGTGGTCCCATGGTGGTGGTTTTGGCACCGCAGGAGGTGTCGCGTAGGCTATGGGACCTGGCGGTGGTCCCATGGTGGTGGTTTTGGCACCACAGGAGGTGTCGCGTAGGCTATGGGACCTGGCGGTGGTCCCATGGTGGTGGTTTTGGCACCGCAGGAGGTGTCGCGTAGGCTATGGGACCTGGCGGTGGTCCCATGGCAGTGGTTTTGGCACCGCAGGAGGTGTCGCGTAGGCTATGGGACCTATACAAAATGGTTGGGATAGGTGAGATAGATAGGGAGCTGGTTGCTAACATAGGATTGATTGTTTTTTCACTGTAATTGGTAATGAAATCATTCCGATTTTCATGCAGAAATTAGTTTGGGTGGTTTTTGTAAGCCTCTGATTGGTACAGAAATTCCGATTTTCATGAAGAAATCCTGTTGCTTTCACTTTAAACTTCTTCTATGGGCTTCCTTGTGATTGGCTTACAAAATTCCACATTCAGACGGAATTACGCATCGTTCCGCGGTATTTCCGCTATAGCGCTAAGGCAATTCCATTCCGATGCGACGGAACCACCAAATTGCGTCCGGAATCATGGAAAAATGAATTCCGCGGAACGCGGTGAGCATCCCTATTCCTGCTCGCTAAAGGCCTAGTTACTAACAGAGTAATGTCTACATTTTTTTCAAAACACGTTCATTGCATTTCAGTCACTGGCTCTATTCACAACGTATGTAGTGTAAACAATGTGTTTTTAAAAATACTGCAAGATCATGTGCCTTTCATTACAGAAGCCTGCCAATGAATGTGTCACTCAACTTCCCTCCTGTCACTTCCTGTGGGAGTGGCCAGAGAACCAGGCTGCATCGGGACACAGGAACTCAGAGTGGAGTGGAGGAACGCAGTTCGCTTGTAGTGGGTTGCCAATGATTAGGACAGTCATACATACCTCCCAATATTTTGAGATGAGAAAGAGGGACACTTAAGCCACGCCTCTGCCACACCCCTGCTCACGCCCCGTCAAACCCCTAGTCACACATACCATAAAGATTTCCTAAGAAAAATATGTGGTTTTATAATTCAAAGCACACTGTTCCTTTCTATCCCGGTTCATTTTCCTTCATATTAACATTTTAAAATTAGTAATATATAAATTTAAAGTATCTCCCCAGTATATGCAGCCAGGTGTATAGGTCTCCCCAGTATAGCCAGGTGTATAGGTCTCCCCAGTATATGTAGCCAGGTGTATAGGTGTCCCCAGTATATGCAGCCAGGTGTCCCCAGTATATGCAGCCAGGTGTATAGGTCTCCCCAGTATATGTAGCCAGGTGTGTAGGTCTCCCCAGTATATGTAGCCAGGTGTATAGGTGTCCCCAGTATATGCAGCCAGGTGTATAGGTGTCCCCAGTATATGTAGCCAGGTGTATAGGTCTCCCCAGTATATGTAGCCAGGTGTATAGGTGTCCCCAGTATATGTAGCCAGGTGTATAGGTGTCCGCAGTATATGTAGCCAGGTGTATGTGTCCCCAGTATAGCCAGGTGTATAGGTGTCCCCAGTATATGCAGCCAGGTGTATAGGTGTCCCCAGTATATGTAGCCAGGTGTATAGGTCTCCCCAGTATATGTAGCCAGGTGTATAGGTGTCCCCAGTATATGTAGCCAGGTGTATAGGTGTCCCCAGTATATGTAGCCAGGTGTATGTGTCCCCAGTATAGCCAGGTGTATAGGTGTCCCCAGTATATGCAGCCAGGTGTATAGGTGTCCCCAGTATATGTAGCCAGGTGTATAGGTGTCCCCAGTATATGTAGCCAGGTGTATAGGTGTCCCCAGTATATGTAGCCAGGTGTATAGGTGTCCCCAGTATATGCAGGTGTATGTGTCCCCAGTATAGCCAGGTGTATAGGTGTCCCCAGTATATGTAGCCAGGTGTGTAGGTCTCCCCAGTATATGTAGCCAGGTGTATAGGTGTCCCCAGTATATGTAGCCAGGTGTGTAGGTCTCCCCAGTATATGTAGCCAGGTGTATAGGTGTCCCCAGTATATGTAGCCAGGTGTATAGGTCTCCCCAGTATATGTAGCCAGGTGTAAGGCTAGGGCCACACTAGCTCCGGGTGCGGGACGCATCCGCGGTCCGGGCTCCGATTTTCAAAACCCGGAACGCAAACGGATCCGTGCTGCCTTTTTTGCAGCACACGTTTTGGATCCGCTTGCGTGTTTTTTGTTTTTTTTGCTAGAGGGGGTAGCAGCCAGGACGGGGGGCTGCGGGCAAAGCGGCGGCCAGGGGGGGTCACATCCCCCCCCCCCCCTTGCTCACCTGGGTGCCCCCCGTCCCCGCTCCCCCTCCAGCTCGCATATAATGTAATAATTTGTACCTAATGAAGTTCGGCGAGCCGGGCACTTCCGCCCACACCGCTCGCCGTCACTTCCTGCAATGTCGCCCTCTGTATTTCAGTGGGCGGCATCGCAGGAAGTGACGGCGAGCGGTGTGGGCGGAAGTGCCCGGCTCGCCGAACTTCCTTAGGTACAAAATAAATTATTACATTATATGCGAGCTGGAGGGGGAGCGGGGACGGGGGGCACCCAGGTGAGCAAGGGGGGGGGATGTGACCCCCCCTGGCCGCCGCTTTGCCCGCAGCCCCCTGTCCTGGCTGCTACCCCCTCCAGCATGGCGGCCCCCTCCTTCACCATGGGACACTGGAAACTGATCCGTTTCCAGTGTCCCAAAATGTCAGTGAAGAGGGAGGCCCGTTTCCCCATTGATTTTCACTACCCGTACGTGTATACGGGTCCGTGAAAAATGCTGCAAGTCCGGACTCAGCGTTCCGGGTTTAAAAACGTATTCCGCGGATCGCACGCGGATACGTTTTTAACTTGAGTGTGTACTGTTCCTATTTTTAACATTGGTATCCGTGGCTACGTTTTTCGTCCGGGACAAAAAACGTAGCTACGGATACGTTTTTAAATCAAGTGTGAAGTGAACTAGCCCTTAAGGTCTCCCCAGTATATGCAGCCAGGTGTATAGTGGCCCCAGTATATGCAGCCAGGTGTATAGGTGCCCCCAGTATATGCAGCCAGGTGTATAGGTGCCCCCAGGAAGGGAGGCAGCCAGTGAAAGTGAGCTGGTGGCAAAGTGGCGGAGAAGGGGGGAAGTCTCCCCCCCCCCTTCCCTCACCTTGGTGCTCCCTTTCCTGGCTCTCCCTTCCGGATCAATGTGTCTCCTCCGATGGCGCAGCGGCAGAGTGATAGCGGGCGGGGAGGACTTACCGATGTCCTTCCAACCGGCAGAGGGAGCTGTGATCTGTGCGCCGACCAGACTTGCGGCGCACAGATCACAGCTCTCTCCGGCGGCTGCGTAACAGCGGTAAGTCCTCCGCGCCCGCTGTCAGCCGCTGCACCATCAGAGGGGACACATTAATCCGGAAGGGAGAGCCAGGAAAGGAAGCCCCTAGGTGAGGGAAGGGGGGGGAGACTTCCCCCCTTCTCCGCCACTTTGCCACCAGCTCCCTTTCACTGGCTGCCTCCCTTCCTGCACAAATAGTTAGTCCGCCCCTGCATCTGACCCCCCAGCCAGCTGGGACACTGGGGGGTCATGGCGGGATAGCGGGAGAGCCCTCTCAAATCGGGTCAGACCCGACGAAAACGGGACGGTTGGGGACTATGCGATACTGATTGGAGTGTAGTGGGGGAAATAAATACATAAAAACGTTTCTTTATACACATTTTCTTTACAGGATTTATTCAAGATGTGTTATTATTTATATTTTTCTCATTTTTCTCATTGTTGGAATGGCTAAATGCCACTCATTCCCGTGGGGTGCCACTTTACTATTTTGAGGAACTTCCAAAGTCCACGATGAGCCCATGTTCTCTTTTTAATATTCGGCTCGTCTCTTTTTTAAGACCACACAGTTTTAGGGAACTGGTGATTGTCTAGCACTGGGAGAACACTGTGTGAGGAGCGAGGTTCTGCCATCCCTCCTTTCAGGGTACCCTTTCACTGCTCTTTGTCATGTTGTCATGCAGGGGCGTAACTAGACATCACTGGGCCCCCCTGCGAAACTTTAGAAGGGCCCCCCACCCCCCTCACTTTCTGCACAGGAAAACTGAGGACCAATGTGTTTTCCCCATGCAGATAAAAACACTTAGACTTAAAGGAAACGTCAGGCAATCTATGCTACCCCCAGATCTGCTTACCCGGGGCTTCCTCCAGCCCCTTGCAGCCGACAAGTCCCTCGTTGTAGCTCTGCTCCCGCTACATACATACACACACAGCCGTATTATTTTACTACATGAGAGCACATGCTATATGGAGGAACAACAATGACATGCTGAACATAAGATATATTCACTGTAACTTTGGCAAAACATTCAGAATGTCACTGATTGATACTGTTATTACAGGATAGTGGACTCAGTATGAGACAACAAGCTCTCAATGAGGCAGCAACAGTCAGACATCAATCTTTCCCATTCCACTGTGTCCAGTAATCAGACACCATAAGGTCACTAGTGTGTGTGTGTGTGTGATAAGAATCTAAAAATCTCTTCTGAGGGAAGGTCTACAACTTTTTTTCCAACTGTGACTCCTTTGTTTGTAATGTTGTACATGAAGTCATCAGAACTGCTGCAGTGTGAGACAGATGTTTTTTACGAACCTTAGGGAGCAGGGACAGTGTACAAATTCCAAAGTGTGTATCTTATCTGTGTGGTAGACACATGCAGTCAACATAACAATGGTATGAGAGTAGAATACGTTTTCTCTCCATTCCCTTAGTTTCTTGTCAGTCTTTCAAACTTTTCCCCCCATGGGCCCCCTGAGGCTTCTGGGCCCCCCCTGCGGAGGCATCCCTTGCAGGGTCTATTGTTACGCCCCTGTTATGTTGTCCCAGGTCTGAATTTTTTGGGCTGGTTTTTGAAATGTGTTGTCACTTAAAATGGTTGAAGCTCCCTCAACTGAGATCTAAGCTAAACTATGGTTATTCACTGACCAAAGCAGTAAAACCATCTGCTGAAAAATGTGCCAGTTCCCCTGGTAACACCAAAACAGCTCTGACTTGTCCAGACATGGATTTATTTATTTTTTTATTTATTTATGTATTTACTAGGCTCAGCCACGACCCCCCCTCACCCCCACCACCTTGCCCAGCATGCAAGCCATGCGCGCATAGCCACGCTCCCCCTGAACCCGTCCTCCTGCTTTCCGTCTGCCCATGTGCCACACATGTGCAGTAGCGCAAACACATGGACACAGGGACAGGAGAGGACTCAGGGACGGAGGGATACAGAAGGTTTTATAATATAGGATATAGCGCCGACATATTATGCAGCGCTGTACAGAGTAAATATTGCCTTGTCTCTAACTTTTTCTCAGAGGGGCTCACAATCTAGTCCCTACCACAGTCATATAGTGCATGTATCATAGTCTAGGGCCAAGATAGGGGGAAGCCAATTAACTTATCGTTATGTTTTTGGGATGTGGGAGGAACACTGGAGTGCCCAGAGGAAACACGGGGAGAATATACAAACTCGTTGCAGATGTAACCTGGCTAACTACTACGCCGCCGTGCTGCCCACTGTGGATTCCACAAGACCTCTGGAGCTGGGGTGTAACTACAATCATCTGCCCCCACAGCTTGTTTGGATATGTCGTCTGGATATGATGCAAGGCAGGATTGAATGGCACAGACAAAATGTGCATCTTGTCCCCGGTAGGTGAACTGAACACTGCACCAGTTTGCCAGTTGTACTTCACCAGTTCCACGATTCATCAGTGGAATCTGGCAAAGCAATGGTGTCCGAAGACCAGCTCTAGTCTGGAGTCTATTTGGATCTCCAGTGCTGGGCTCCGGGCTCCGGCAACCCTTTCCCTGTAGGCCTGCTCTGCCTGTCAACTAAGCACGGGAGGTGTGCAGCCAGAGCTGCTGCAAAGAAGTTCGGGGAGTAGCGTTGGAGAACAGAAGAGGAGTCACCTGCCAGGTGAGTACGTTGCTTTTATTTTCAGATACCACAGCTGACATTAAGTATATTAGGGGTACTAACTGGGGTAAAAGAGAAATAACATCATTAAAGGATACCTAAGCCCTTACAGAAAAACAGACACTATAAGTGTATGTTGGGAAGTGTGCAGATGCTTACCTCACCTCCTGTGTGCCAACATTCCCCTCCGTTTTACAGTAAAAGGCCGTGTTCCATTACCATGGTCGGAATGGCTGGCACCCTTTGACCCAGACATACTACGCTGTGCATGCGCAGTATGTCAGGTTGGCAGCCTTGTGACCGTACTGCAGCGGACTTTGTATACTGGGGCACCACCTATATCTGGCTACAGGCTACCTATGCTGGGCCACCACCTATACCACCACCTATACAACCTATACCTAGCTGCCTATACTGGGCCACCACCTATACTTGGCTACTTATACTTGGGCGCCTATACATTGCCACTATACCAGGCTACCTATACCGGGGCATCACCTTTAGTTGAATACCTATACTGGGGCACCTGTATCTTGCTGGCCTATACTGGGGCACCAGTTATACCATCTACCTATACTGGGGGCATCTACACCAGGCTACCTATACTGGGGCACCACCTATAGCTGGCTATTTATACTGGGGGAACCTATACCTGGCTACCTATACTGGGGCACCTATACCTGGCTAGGGCAGGGGGACGAGCTGAGACAGAAGGGGACAAGAGGTAACACAGGGGGACAAAAGAGGCACAGGGAGAAAAGAGGGGGATAAAAGAGAACGGATAAAGGATAAGAACGTACCTACAAGTCCCTATCTCATTTGTTAACCGGGGACTAGCTGTATTTTGCTAGTATTTGACTCCACCCACAACATGCCACCATGGTCACGCCAACACTTTTTGCCGCATCACGCTGTGCATGCAGCTTTCTTCAGTGTCGGAGCCATGTACATTTTTCGCCGCAGCACACTCACGCATGTACACAGGGGTGGGGTTGCTAGTGGGCGGGCACAGCAACCAGTGAGTGGGCCCAGGAAGGGGGGGCCCAGGCCTGATGTGTGAGGGGCCCCAAAATTTCTGATGGCGGCCCTGACTCTGCCTAATATATTTTATGGGGGAAATGCGGCTTAAAGTATTTGTATATGTATTTTTGGGAAAAATGCTGCCGAATGTGTGTACAGTGGGATGCGAACGTTTGGGCAACCTTGTTAATCGTCATGATTTTCCTGTATAAATCATTGGTTGTTACGATAAAAAAATGTCAGTTAAATATATCATATAGGAGACACACACAGTGATATTTGAGAAGTGAAATTAAAACGGAATGAAACCCAGCATTTCTTCTTTACTCTAATAGATTATTTACAGCATATTATATACAATCAGCATTTTTTTTTTACTAGAACAGCATTCAAAGGGTTACATATAGGACTTAGAAGTTCAGTGCAGAGAAATCTGGACACATTCGAAGTTGTAGGTAATGTTATCTTGTGTTTAATTGTATCAAGTGAGGAATGTAAATAAACACTTCTCCTACACTGCCAGGTCCCCTGAACAAAGTCAGACAATTTAGAGAAAATTTCTGCTTGTTAGAACATAAATAAAGCAGTTATATATAAAATGCAAAGTCAGCTTTAACCACTTGAGGACCACAGTGGTAAACCCCACTAAAGACCAGGCTGTTTTTTACTTAATTGGCCACTGCAGCTTTAAGGCCAAGCTGCAGGGCCGCACAACACAGCACACAAGTGATTGCGCCCTGGCCCCCCCCCCCCCCCCCTTTCTCCCAACCAACAGAGCTCTCTGTTGGTGGGGTCTGATTGCCCCCTTGTGTTTTTTTTTTTTTTTAAATAAATATTTGTTGTTGTTTTTGTAATATGTTTTACTATTTCTCTATTTTTTTTTCGTAATCCCCTCCCTTCCCCCAGCCGGCCAATCACGGTGATCGGCTGTCATAGGCTTATGCCTGTGAGAGCCGATCGCTCTCTTGTCCCCCAGGGGAACAGCCGCATCACACGGCTGTCCCCAGTACAGCGCTGCTGCTGATCGCAGCACTGTACATGTAAATAGACAGCGATCACGCCGTCTAACAGTCTCCCGAGCGGCAATAGTCGCTCGGAGACTGAAGATGGGGCGGAGCTCGGCCCCCCAAGAAGGAGATGCACGCGCACCCTGTGCGCAACCTCCTTCAGTAGCCGGCTCCAGGACCTGACGCCAATTGTTAGGCGGTCCTGGGGCTGCCGCCGTGGCCACGCCCGTTGACGTGGAGCAGTCTTAGAGTAGTTAAGTGCAAAAAAAGTGTACTTGGGGAACGTATAATTTCTAAATGAATACTAATACTTATGCACAAAAGCAAATATGATAACCATATGACATATAAAAAGTAGGAATACTTGATTTTATTGAATATTATGTCAGGGTTTTATACCGCTTTAGGTTTATTGGCTTTACAGAAAGTGCGCAATAATTGTTTAACCACCCTGGCGGTAATGAGGAGCTCAGCTTGTCCATTACCGCCGCGGTGGATTGCTCAGCCCCTGGAGGGTCTTTTTTAATAACAGTTTCTGTGGGGTGTGTAGCTAGCACTTGGCTAGCTACATCACCCCCTGATTGCGGCTGGTCCGCTCTGATCCTCCCCCCCCCCCCGACCGCCGCCGAACACATACCCCCCTCGGAGCCCGCGCCGGCGCAGCCTCTCCATAGCCTCCAGGGGTCACTATGGCGGCGATGATGTCAGACTTCATGCCCGATCGTCACCATAGCAATGCCTGAAGCTATGGCGGAAGTCTCGGCCATCATGGGATCGCGGCCAGGTAAATATCGCCGGCGGTGATCGGATGGGGGGAACAGTGCCGGGGGACTTGGAGGGAAAGTGTAGCTAGCATAGTGCTAGCTACACCAACTTAAACACATTTTTTTAAAAAAAGAAGCCACCCGCGGCCGCATGGCCACAATAAATAGAACGCCAGGGTGGTTAAATAAAATTAGGCAGGTACATAAATTTGGGCACTGTTGTCATTTTATTGATTCCAAAACCTTTAGAACTAATTATTGGAACTCAAATTCATTTTTTACGCTCAGTGACCCCTGACCTACATACACAGGTGAATCCAATTATCAGAAAGAGTATTTAAGGGGGTCAATTGTAAATGTTCCTTCTCTTTTAATTTTCTCTGAAGTGCACTGTAGTAACATGGGGGTCTCAAAATAACTCTGAAATGATCTGAAGACAAAGATTGTTCACCATCTTGGTATAGGGGAAGGATACAGAAAGCTGTCTCAGAGATTTCAGCTGTCTGTTTCCACAGTTAGGAACATATTGAGGAAATGGAAGACCACAGGTTCAGTTCAAGTTAAGGCTCGAAGTGGCAGACCAATAAAAATCTTGGATAAACAGAAGCGACGAATGGTAAGAACAGTCAGAGTCAATCCACAGACCAGCACCAAAGACCTACAACATCATCTTGCTGCAGATGGAGTCACTGTGCTTCGTTCAACCATTCAGCGCACTTTACACAAGGGGATGCTGTATGCGAGAGTGATGCAGAGGAAGCCTTTTCTCTGCCCACAGCACAAACAGAGCCGCTTGAGGTATGCTAAAGCACATTTGGACAAGCCAGCTTTATTTTGGAATAAGGTGCTGTGGACTGCTGAAACTAAAATTGAGTTATTTGGGCATAACAAGAGGCGTTATGCATGGAGGAAAAACCACACAGTATTCCAAGAAAAACACCTGCTACCTACAGTAAAATGTGGTGGTTCCATCATGCTGTAGGGCTGTGTGGCCAGTGCAGGGACTGGGAATCTTGTCAAAGTTGAGGGACGCATGGATTCCACTTAGTATCAGCAGATTCTGGAGACCAATGTCCAGGAATCAGTGACAAAGCTGAAGCTGCGCCGGGGCTGGATCTTTCAACAAGACAACTACCATAAACACTGCTCAAAATCCACTAAGGCCTTCATGCACCGGAACAAGTACAAACATTTTGGAATGGCCATCTCAGCCCCCCGACCTGAATATAATTGAAAATCTGTGGTGTGAGTTAAAAAGAGCTGTCCATGCTCGGAAGCCATCAAACCTGAATGAACTAGAGATGTTTTGTAAAGAGGAATGGTCCAAAATACCTTCAACCAGAATCCAGAACATACTGGAAGCGTTTAGAGGCTGTAATTTCTGCAAAAGGAGCATCTACTAAATATTGATTTCATTTCTTTTTTGTGGTGCCCATATTTATGCACCTGCCTAGTTTTGTTTAAACAATTATTGCACACTTTCTGTAAATCCAATAAACTTCATTTCACTTCTCAAATATCACTGTGTGTGTCTCCAATATGATATATTTAACTGACATTTTTTATCGCAACAACCAACGATTTATACAGGAAAATCATGACGATTAAGAAGGTTGCCTAAACTTTCGCATCCCACTGTATTTTTTCATTTTGTGGGAAACGCTGCTGCATTATGTGTATTTTATTGGGAAACGCTGCCACATTATGTGTATTTTGTAGCAAACATTGCTTCATTATGCGTATTTTGGAGGAAACACCGCCACATTTTGTGTATTTTATGGGAAATACTGCTGCATTATGTGGGTTTTGTGGGAAATATAATCTCAATACATGTATTTTGTTGGGAAACACAGCATTATGTTTATTTTGTGGGGGCATACATTATATGTATTTTGTGGAGAAACGGTGCCACATTAATTATGCTTATTGTGGGGAAACACTGCTGCATTATATGTATTTTGTGGGGGAACGCAGCATTATTTGTATTTTGGGGAAAGTGCTGCCACATTATGTGTATTTTGCGGGGAAATGCTGCCGCAGTATGCATATTTGGTGGGGAAATGCTGATGCTTTATGTGTATTTTGTGGAGAAAACACTGCCACATTATGTGTCTTTTGGGGAAAACTTATGCCCAATCATGTGTATTTTGTTGGTAAATGCTGCCAATTATGTGTAATTCTGGGTCAACTAATACTACTAATACTACACACCGGTCAAATTAAACTGGACTGCTAATACAGGGGTATATTGGTCAACTTAAACTGATGAGGGGTTGCTAATATTGGGGAACACCTGACTACTTAAACCGAGGAAGGGCCTGTTAATACTGGGGCACACCTGGCTACTTAAACTGTGTATAAGGCTGCTAAATAAGGCTGCTAATACTGGGGCACTCCTGGCTACCTAAACTGGGGAGAGGGCTGCCTAATACCGGGACCATACCTGGCTACCTATATTGTGAGAGGGGGGAATTCATACTGGTGGCAAAACTAAAGCTAGGGACTCATGTGGCTTCTGGAATTGAAGGGGGGGGAGGCATGTCGGCTAACTACACTGGTCCAGCCCCTTGTCAAATTTAAGATTGGGAGGGGGGGGGGGGGTAGAGAGAGAGAGATGATTTTCACAGAATTTAGATATGTGGAGCCAAGAGAAAGAGTCTTTGCAATGGAGTCCATAAGTTTAGGTACAACGTAACTCTTTCCTTGTCAGACGATTTGTCCTAAACATCTACTGGCCGGCACTGCAGTTTTTAGACATTTTGCACTCATTATGCTGGGAATACGCGGTTCGTTTTTGAGTCATTTAGATGGCTCGATAGATAATTTCTGACATGTCCAATCTCCCGTTTGATCGTTTTTCTGCTCGATTTCTGATAGAGGTGAATGGAAAAAGATAAGAAAAACGAGCGGAAGATAAGAGAATCGGCTGCAGAATCGAGTGGCAAACACGATCGAGCGGAGAATCGAGCGCCAGGAACGAACCGTGTATGCCCAGCATAAGGTTTACTTCGGATGTTTGACAAGAAAACCTACAATGAAGTAGGACATATTATATATATTTTTTTCCATAATGCATTGGGCTTGAACACTGAAACACAATTTTGTATTTTTGCCGCATGTCTCCCACGGGCAGCAGACTCCTCTCTGGCCGCCTGATCACTGTATGATGCGTATGTAATCATACAGGAAACAGGAAGAAGAGAGAAGACGGCTGCCGACGGCGGATATGCGGCATGGAGCGGGTGAGTAATTACACTCCGACCGCTACTCCAGTCATGCAGGGAGGCAGAGGAGGGGGGCCCACATGTAGGGAGGAATGATGTCAGCCCCCCTCTCCAGTGTTCCTGGGGGCCAAAACTACGAATAACGTACTAGGTATGTTGCTGGCAGCTAAAGCATTTACCTGCAACAACATACCTTCTACATTCTTGGCAGTAAAAGAGTTAAAGGTGGATACACACCATACAATAAAAAGATCTGATTTTACACTAACTGCATAAAAACGATTGGTTGTACAGAAAAATCTAAAGTTTTTCTTTCTATTCAAGTAAGACAGCTTATCAAATTTCCCATATTGTTTGATATTTGTCGATTGGAAGTGGCTGTTTTTTTGTGATCAATTTTAATAAAAGCTGAACGGCATAGGATAGATTTTCAATTTATTGATTTATAGGCCTGGGCCATTTTTTGAGAGTTGTCAATCATATTTTTTTTCATAATTGGGGAAAAATTGGGCACATGTGTGTGATACATAGGTCAGTATTTCAAAAGCAATAGAAAAAATTGATTGTAATTCTCAGATTGCAAAGAAATATAAAACATTGTTTGGTGTGTGGCATGACCAGCAAGACCTTCATGGAACCTTCACCCTCTTGTCCAAAACCCCCAGGATAGCCATGTCCCCCAACAAAGCCTCTTCTCTTCTCTCCCAGTATTAACATTTCCCCCATTCGAAGATCAGCTCAGGCTCGATCCACTAAAGCGTAATAACTGCTATCACAGCAGTTATCACGCGATCTGCCATGCGCGGCACTTTGTGCGCGGATAGCATTACTCTGTGTGATAAACAAAGGTTTGCGTGCGATCACTTGCTTAAAACAAGAGCGTGGTCGCGCGCAAACCTTCGTTTATCACACGGAGTGATGCTTAGCGCGCACAAAGCGCCGCCAGATAACTGCTGTGATAGCTTTAGTGAAAGCAAAAGGTTAAAGGTGGAGCTGTACTTCTGTCCTTAAAGTGAACCTCCGGACTAAAAATCTACTCAGCAGAACTGAAAAGGCCTGGTGTTTCTTTAACAGTTTCACAGCATCAGAACTTTGATTTTCTTACCAAAGCATAATTTTTAGCTGCATTTGTAGCTAAGCTCCACCCATCAAAGAAAACTGCCTGGGCTTTTTTTCCCTGATGCTGTGCAAAGCATGATGGGATTTCCTATGTTGTTATTCATGTTGCCTAGCAACTGGGAGGGGTGATCAGCACAGAGGACAGTTGGAACTGTGTCTCATGCTCCCTGTCACCTTCTTTCAACCAAAACGATGGCTGCCCTCATGAAATCAAACATTTGCCTGTTCTTTTAAAACAGGGTGGGTAAGAGATTATATTACCCATCTATTTTAATTAACATAACCAATGTAACTTAATGACAGTATGTTTGTTTAGGCTAAAGTTCCTCTTTTCTTTAACCACTTGAGGACCCACCCTTTACCCCCCCTTAAGGACCAGCGCTGGTTTGATTGATCTGTGCTGGGTGGGCTCTGCAGCCCCCAGCACAGATCAGGGTGCAGGCAGGGAGATCAGATTGCCCCCCTTTTTTCCCCCCTATGGGGATGATGTGCTGGGGGGGTCTGATCTCTCCTGCCTGCTGTGGGTGGCGGGGGGAGCACCTCAAAGCCCCCCTCCGCGGCGAAATTCCCCCCTCCCTCTCCTACCTGCTGCCTCCCCCGGTGATCGGGGCTGCACAGGACGGCTATCCGTCCTGTGCAGCCAGTGACAGGACGTCCCCTGTCACATGGCGGCGATCCCCGGCCGCTGATTGGCCGGGGATCGCCGATCTGCCTTACGGCGCTGCTGCGCAGCAGCGCCGTACAAATGTAAACAAAGCGGATTATTTCCGCTTGTGTTTACATCTAGCCTGCGAGCCGCCATCGGCGGCCCGCAGGCTATTCACGGAGCCCCCCGCCGTGATTTGACAGGAAGCAGCCGCTCGTACGAGCGGCTGCTTCCTGATTAATTAGGCTGCAGCTGGCGACGCAGTACTGCGTCGCTGGTCCTGCAGCTGCCACTTTGCCGACGCACGTTATGAGTGTGCGGTCGGCAAGTGGTTAACATACCTGCTTGATCCAATGCCATTCATGCCCGTGCATATTTTTTTGAACAGGAAAAATGATAGAGATGGACTTGTGAGACTACAGTATATCATCTGAAAGGTGCTGGGGTACATGTGTAATAGAATACAAACATGCAACGGCTTCTATGCTTAGACTGTGTGTATGCTAAATGGTCACATGATGACACTGTTCACTTTGTTAATGTTTATGTTCAGTGTTATGTGCTATAGCATCACTCTACTCTATTGTAGTTTTCAAGTTTCTTCTTTGGTAGTGTGAGGTAGTCTTGCTGTGTTGCTTATGCGCAAGTAAAGCCTTTCTTACTAGTTGTTACTGAGCTGAGTTTTCCCTGTTCAGTCCTGATAAAGACCACTTCTGTCTACGTTTGCGCATTCCTCCCCTCCCCCCTTCCCATGTGGCCCTCCACTCAGCTGGTGTGTGGCATCAGACACGTGACAATTACTGATTGTTAGGTAAAGATCACATACTTTTTTCTTATTACAAACATTTTTATGGTCTTCATTGTAAATCAGCAACAACAGATTCCAAACTATTATTTACAAAAAAAGAGAAGATACCCCTAAAACTGGAAGCACCATCCTGTCATTAGCAAGGACATTCCAACAAAAAACAATGTGTATATTTCATAACAGGCTATTTGATCTCAGTGCAGCCACCTGCTGGCCCTGTGTATCAGGAAAGCAGCACGTGCAGCTGCAGGGAGGGCGGCAGGGTTGTGGGGAGAGATCTCAAGCACTTAACCTCTCTCCATTCACTACAGTGGCTTCCTCTACAGAGCTATTGGTATTGTGTCATGTTGGGCCCAATGGTCATGTCATTATCAAAAGATTGAGGTCACCAGTTGGTGTGAATGCTCACCCTAACCTTAACCCCCACCCCTAACATTACTCACTTCCTGCCTCCTGACTCTTAGCCCCACCCCTAACATAACTCACTTCCTGCCACCTAGCACTAACCCCACCCCTAGCATTACTCCCTTCCTGACGCCTAACCCTAATGTCCTCCACTAACATTTACCTATTCCTGACACCTAACCCTAACTTTCATCCCTAACTTTTCCCCCTTCTGACTCCAAACCCAAACCCTCACCTCTAACTAGTGTTGAGCTCAATTTTCACATAATCATAATTTTGCATCAAAATTCGCAAATCACAGTGCAAACATTTTAATGCGAAACTGTAATTATGATGCATAATTGTATTTTGCAATTACTCATTATTACACAAAAATGTGTTGTTTTTTTTTTCAAAAGAACAAGGCCAGAGCTGTGTGACGGGGTTCTGTGATTGCATAAGAGAGTGGCACTGTAAGTAAAAGCTCTGGGGATCTGGAGGATCAGGGGTGGGGGGCACATATGCTACCCTATACTGGGGACACCTACAGGTTGGGAAACCTCCTTGGCGGCATGCCCGTAATGGTGACGGGCAGACTGTTTTTATTTTCTTTTTCCTACCCATCACCATTATGGGCTAAATGCCAGGGAGGTTAATAAAATGGACAGCGTGGGGTCCCTCCTCCCAAGTCTTTTTAACCCCTCATTACCAGAAAAGAATTAAGATAAAATGGGGCTCTAGGCAAGAGAGCAGTTTTTGTCCACCGCTGGCTTTTTAAAAAAATAATATTTGGTGGGGGCTAGCATCCACCAGGCCCCTAGACTCTCTCCAGGTCCTAGGCAACTGCCTAGGTTGACCTTGTGGATGATCTGGCTCTGCTTGTCACCAATGCAGGCTGTTTGGACCTCATGACACTTTACACTCTGAGCTATAAAAACCTGCCAGGTCATGATGTAGGAGGCTCTGGAAAAGAGTGATGACAAAGCCTCCCCTTCTCCCCCAAAGCCCCATACCATGAACAAGGGACTCTTCCCCAGCTATGGTGCCCAGGAGGAGGTCAGGGCCCTAAAGGGGTTCATGGTATGATGTATATTTACATATTAGCGGATGGCTTGGCACTGCCCAGGTATGTATTTGGCTGGTGCTGGCTCCACCCACTTTTTGCAACCCTAACACGCAAACACTAAATGACCTAGTTTGTGAGCTTTGCGGTCTTTGGCGTCAATAATTTGCATTGAAATGAAACAAATCTGATTGGCTGTGGCTCCACCCTCTTGTCTGAAATTGAACCCCAGTCACCCAATGGCCAACTGTACCAGGTTCGAGGCTTGTGCCATTTAAGGGGCACTATGGCGAAAAATTGCAAAATTTAAAGTATGTGCAAACATATACAAATAAGAAGTATGTTTTTTCCAGAGTAAAATGAGCCATAAATTACTTTTCTCCTATGTTGCTGTCACTTACAGTAGGTAATAGAAATCTGACAGAACCGACAGGTTTTGGACTAGTCCATCTCTTCATAGAGGATTCTCAGGGATTTATTTATTTTCAAAAGCTCTTAGTGAATGGCAGTTGCTCTGTCCAACTGCCAAACAACTGTGTAGCGAGCAGGGAAGCTGGCCAGCATAATTGTTTAAATCCTTTTTAGGGAATCTCTTTATAAAGAATAAAAGCCTTGCTGAGAATCCTCTATGAAGAGATGGACTAGTCCAAAACCTGTCGCTTCTGTCAGATTTCTACTACATGGCATGGGCCACCAGGGGGGTGGTTAGGGTTGGACAGCACTGGGGGAGGGGGAGGGGTGGAAAGGGATAGGCTCCAGCAGGGGAGTGGTTAGTTTTAGGCAGCACCAGGGGAGGCTTCTGTATGAGAGTAGGGTTGGGTTAAGCTGTATTGTTGAATTACATTACAATTTTTAATGTTAATATATTTTCATTGTTAACTGCTGTCTGTTTTAAAACCGTATTTATTGTTAACCAATTTCATTAACAATGTTTTCAGCAGACTGCAATTGAAAAAATACCAAAAAGTAGGCGGGAGAGTACCGTCCAAAGTATTCTGAGTATTTCCTTACTGGTGGCGTGCAGGGCCGGGTCGAGGCAGAGGTGCGAGAGGCTCCAGCCTCAGGGCACAGTCTAGGAGGGGGCGCAGGGTCAGGCCGAGACAGACGAGAGAGAGGCTCCAGCCTCAGGGCACAGTGTAGGAGGGGGCGCAGGGCCAGGCCGAGGCAGAGGTGAGAGAGGCTCTAGCCTAAGGGCGCAGTGTAGGAGGGGGCGCAGGGCCAGGCAGAGGCGAGAGAGGCTCTTGCCTCAGGGCACAGTGTAGAAGGGGGCGCAGGGCCGGGCCGAGGCAGAAGTGAGAGAGGCTCCAGCCTCAGGGCACAGTGTAGCAGGGGGCGCACAACTCACTCAGCTATCATTCCCCTATTGTGTGTGAAGCAGAGAGAAATAAGAAAAGGGGATACATGGCAGTGACTGCAGCCAGATAACTAGAGATTAAGGTGTTTGGGGCCCTGGGGTGCCTATTAGTCTAATAGCAATCAGTGTGTGACGGCTGGGGTGGGAGGGATGGGAGGGGCCTCTTAGTGTAATAGCAATCAGTGTGTGACGGCTGGGGTGGGAGGGATGGAGGGAGGGACCTCTTAGTCTAATAGCAATCAGTGTGTGACGGCTGGGGTGGGAGGGATGGGAGGGGCCTCTTAGTGTAATAGCAATCAGTGTGTGACAGCTGGGGTGGGAGGGGTGGAGGGGCGCACTTTGGTGTCTCAGCCTTGGGTGCTGGATGACCTTGTCCCAGCTCTGGTGGCTTGAAAGGCATTTTATTGATAAGGTGTGAAACTATTGCCTAAGAGAAAACTTACGATAAAAAGTGAATTGAATAAGGGCACATACAGGATCTCTCTCTGTAAGAAGTGTCCCTTATACCTGATACACATCATGCAATTTCCTGTCAGACTGATGGTCGCATCAGTTATTTCTGACAGGTCCAATCTGATTTTTCTGATTGATTTTGCATAGAAATGATCAGAAAATCGATTAGTAAAACTATCAAAATCCAGATTGGACCTGCTGGAAATGATCGATTTTACCGTCAATCTGACAGGAAATTGCATGATGTGTATCAGGCATTAGATTAGGGATGAGCTTCCAATTTCTGCCTATTTGCTTTTTCCGAGTTTCATATTGAAAATCTGCTCTTCAATGTAAAAATCGGTATTCGGAAATCTGCAGAATACTGCACTACCACAACTGGGAAATTATAGGGCAATCAGAAGACTCGGAAATAATAGACCAACCAGATAACCATCATGAATGCCGCAGCCAGAATTATCCAATCCTCCCATCACTCCACCAGGGCGGCTCCCCTCCGTGAATCCCTCCACTGGCTTCCTAATCAGTCCAGAATCAGATTCAAGCTATTGTGTCTGACCTACAAATCCGTCCACAAAACCTGTCCAACCTACATTTCCGATCTTACTCAGAGGTACACACCTAGCCGCTCACTCCGCTCCTCCAATGAACTTCACCTAACCGCCCCCCCACATCACCAAGTCCCATGCACGCCTCCAGGACTTCTCAAGAGCTTCTCCAACACTATGGAACTCCCTACCTCCACCCATTAGAGCAGCCCCCTCTTTAACATCTTCAAGAAAGCCCTCAAAACTCACCTTTTCACTCTGGCCTACCACCCCTCACAAGTGCTCTAAACCCACAGCTGGTCCCCTACCTTTCTTGTCCCTACCTCTCCCTCTAGATTGTAAGTCTTTGGGCAGGGTCCTCCTCCTTTTGTGTCCTACCTGATCATGCACCTCCATTACTGTGAACCCATGCTATACATTTGAGTGAACCTAACTTGCCTAATCTCCATGCTCCCCTCCAGTGACTGACTAAGCATTACCTTGTACTCATACTGTGCTGTGTGATCTCCATGCTCCCCTCCAGTGACTGACTAAGCATTATCTTGTACTCATACTGTGCTGTGTGATCTGGTTTGCTTGTATTCCTGTATTGTCATATTGCTGTATGTCACCCCTAAATATTGTCTGTAACCTAAACTAATGTCCAGCGCTGCGTAATATGTTGGTGCTTTATAAACACAATAAATAATAATAATAATAATAATAATAGTTTACCGCGGAAATCAGATTACCACGGAAATTAAAGGCCAATCAGAAGACTCGGAAATAATAGACCAGCCAGAGAATGCAGATTGTGCATAATAGTGTACATCCTCAAAAATAGGGGATTCTGCAAAATGTTTTTGTTACAATAAATTTACTTTATTGCCCAAAAAATAAAGGAAATCGTAAATCCATTGGAATCGGAATTCAGCATTTATTATTATTATTGATTTATATTTCACCAGAATCTTCTGTGGCACTGGCAGCATCTTCCCTATATTAGATGAGCATGTAACTATTCAAATTACCATAGTGCTTAGGCTAATGTGGGGTATAACATATGGGTTCTATCTATGTCTCATGGTTTAATAGCGGGTGCTGCAAAGCAATTTTAGAAATATTTAACTTAAATTTAATTACACACACGGTATTACAGACATATCACCTTTTTCCCTTTATTAGTTTTTCTCAAAAAAACAAACAAACAAAAAAAACCTCAAATAATATTTATTTTTATGTCTATACTGATTTTTTTGTTTTTGTTTCTTTTGTTTGCTTTTAACATGCCATACATAGAGAATATTAGTAATGCTGCATGACCTTCACCACACCACAAGAGGGCAACAAAGTACTGGACAGCTTTATGGCTGTTACTTCACACTGACAATTTATGAGATTTGCTGAAAGCGAAATATGTAATTCTGATTAATCTACAAGTACTAAATACAAGGCAACAGCAAATGTCAATAATTGAGACATGCCATAAAGTGTTTATGACATACATGATCTATAGAGTGGGGTGCTGGAGCAATGAGAAAGGTGGACGTTTAAAAGGAAATGAAAAATAAATATGGAGAGGATGAGAGAGAAAGAGATTGAGACTCAGAAGAAAAGAAGGAATACAGCACAGAACTGGGGGACAATAAGGGATACCCGACCCTGAAAACTGATTAACTGTATCTGTTTCCAGAATTGCCTTATGTTAATGTTTGCAAATACAAATCAGGGTGCCAATCACAGACACATTTTGATACGGCCACCTGAAGTTTGCACCTCCTACCCCTCTCCCCCTTGTGACTCCCCAGAGGGCCCATCTGCAATGGTAATAGAATCAGGGGTGCTCGGATACCCCTTTTTAAAATCCGAATTGATTCAGATCCGGATACCCAGATATCCGGATCCACATCGGATATCTGAATCCAAACTTTTTAGTATCCGAGTAAACACGGATATCCAAACCCAATATCCGTCCGGATTCGGATATCCAGATTGAAAACCGGAAGTGACCTGAAAATGGCTTAAAATGCTTCCAAAGGTCTCTTGAAATGGCAAAAAATCCCTTTCGGAGGTCTCTCTCTCTCTCTCTGTCTCTCTCTCTCTCTCGGCCTGGATGCCTTCGAAAGGGATTTTTTTGAAGGTGATTTCGACTTCTGCTCGGATATCTGAACTAACTATCCGCCCGGATTTCTAATTTCAGATGGGAAATCCGAGTTTGCTCGGATAGTCTATTCGGATTTAAAAAAAATATACGAATTGCTATTCAAAGTTCGGATAGTGGAAAAAGTTTGGATTATCTGGGTAGTTCGGATATCCGAAATCTTGCTGAGCACCACTGGATAGAACAAGTATGACCATCATGACTATCCCAACCTTAGTGAGTGTGACCACAATGACCCCTTCCCACCACTCTTAACAAGTTTGGCCACCATGAACCATGACTTCCCCAGCCATAACAAGTGTGACCACCAAGACTCCCCCACCCATAACAAGTCTGGCCACCATGACTACCCCAACCATAGCGAATGTGGCCACCATGACTACTGAGTCCCCATACTCATGACAATTGTGGCCACCTTGACTCCCCCCCACCCATAACAAGTGTGACCACCTTGACTCTTGAATCACCACACCCATAACAAGTGTGGTCACCATGAGTCCTCCATTTAAAACAAATGTAACTAAATGACTCCCCCACTCATAACAAGTGTGGCCACCCTGTCTCCTTCCATTCATAACAAATGTGGCTACCAAGACTACCCTTGCCGATATCAAGTGTTGCCACCATGAATCACCACACTCATAAAAGGTGTGGCTAAGATGACTTCCTCTACTCATAACAAATGTGGCCGCATTGATACCTCCCCATAACAAATGTGGCCACCATGATTACCCCTACTTATTACAACTGGGGCTACTATGAATCCCCCACTCATAACAAACGTGCCCACCTGTAACGAATGGGGAATTATCTCCATGGTCAGCGCACAACCTGTGCGCTGACACTGCGGAAACCCCCCACAAGCGTTTAAATAAGAGAACCCAGCTTTGGTGCAATGCACCAGTAGAGAGGAATTCCAACTGGCAGATGGAGCTGTGGAGTGCAGAGGAATAAACCGTTTGCACTGCCACAGATGCCAGATAGAAATTGTACGAAGTAGAGCAATGCAGGACAAGATAGCCACTCAAGAGAGAGTGAGCACAGAGACAGAATGTATGTATGTCCACCAATCTAGTCGCCACCCAGCGACGGTTGACATACAACAGCGAAGACCAAAGTGTGAAAGCAATCGCAAGAATGGTGATTGCTAGCAGAGACACAAGACAGAGTAAAGACAGAACATAGGATGAATAAAGACAGAACCAATAACAAACTGTAATCCAACACGAAGGAGCAGACAGGACTAGCTACACGCGGTCACCACGCGTTAATCGCAATAGCGACAAAGCGCGTGCAAGGCACGGTCACCGCACGTGAAGGGCAACAGCGACAAAGCGTACCAACCCTGACTAACCAATGAAACACGAAAAACAAACGGAGAACGCGAACGCTTGCTAAACGTTTGCCTCACCCAGACAACAGCAAGCGTTCGGTCCAGACAAGACAGACTGAAGGAGTAACCAGTAGCAACCGCAGCTCTGGCTTACACTCCTAGACAGAGTACAGAAGGAACCACAGCCTCTACCGCTAGAGCGGATGCAATCCAGACAAGACAGACAGATGGAGCAACCAGTAGCAACCGCTGCTCTGGCTTACACTCCTGAGACAGAATACATAAAGATCCACCGCCTCTAACGCTAGGGCGAATGCGATCCAAACAGACAGAGCGACTCCCTGTCAGCCACCGCTGGCGACAGAACAATCGCAACAGATAAGACAGAACAAGGCAATAAAGATAATAAACAACCTGACTGCGCTAGAAGGAATGCTAGTGCACTCCCAAGGATAACTACTCTAAGATAATTTTAACAAACAATTTGCAGAGGGCTGAGACTCAAGGTAAGTCTAGCAGGATCAAACCTTTATGACCAGCAGGAAATTCTGGGAGGAAATGGTATTTATACTGCACGCCTCTCACATACGGCGGCCAGCCCGGGAGGCCGTACGGGGTGGAGCCCGTTCCTAAACTCCACAGGCTTACCATCTACATGTACCATGTGAGTGGAACCTTTTAATAAACCTTTTGATTTTATAAGATGCCTGCGCAATGATAGCGTTTGTTTGCATTGAGGTGTACATTCAAGAAGAGACAAGAGTTGATACCTGAATAGCATTCGTTTACCATAAGGTGCGGGGAGCCTGGAAAATACCCCAGAGGCGTGATAAGGCCACTATAACTACTGGCCCACCCTATTTGGTGAGTGAGGATCCTTTAGGGTGTTCCTGGTGGCGGTGATTGTTGCATATTGCCTATGGTGAACCGCTGATCTGGAACAGAGACAATAGGGTTAGGACTAATTGCCAGCAGAAAAAAAATCTGATGGCTGGCTGGTATTAGGACTGGTGACTGGAAGAGAAGCCCCTGATGGTTGGCTGGAATTATGACTGATGGCCAGCAGGGAAGCATCTGAAGGTTGGCTAGTATTACAAGTGATGGCTGGCAAAGCAGAATAAAATGGCTGGCTGGGATTATGACTGATGACTACCAGAACAGCATTAGATGATTGGCTGGGATGATGACTGCCTGCCAGAGCAGTATTAGATGATTGGCTGAGATTATGACTGATGGCCAGCAGAGCATCATCTAATGGTTGGCTTGTATTAGGACTGGCAACTAGAAGCATAGAATGGTCTGATGGTTGACTGGGATTATGAATGACGGCTGGCAGAGCAGCATCAGATGCCTGGTTGGTTGGGATTAGAACAGTCAATTGGCAGAGCAGCATGGTTTGCTGGTAATAAAACTGACAACTGGCAGAGCAGAATCAGATGTTTGCCTGGTATTAGAACCGAAAACTGGCAACGCAACATTGGTTGTTTGGCTGGGATTAGAATTGATGGCCAGCAGAGCAGCATTGGATGATTGGCTGGGATTAGGTCTGGCAAATGGTAGAGCGGTATTGGATTGCCGGTTGGTAATAAAACTGACAACTGGCAGAGCAACATTGGATGATTGGCTGGGATTAGATCTAATAACTGGCAGAAATACCTAGGATGGTTGGCTAGGATTAGGAGCCGGGTCAGGTGGTTGGCTGAGATTAGAACTGTAAACTGGCAGAGCAGCATTTGATGGCATCAAGATGGAATTTGATTGATCTGTTTTCAAGTGCCTGCATTTTTATATTACATTTTCACAACCCTGCATCAACATAGAAATATTTGTATTTCACTGACCATCCCTAATAAGTTTTGCCTTCTATTCACTCTTTTTTTTTGGACAGCCGGCTAAATTTAATTTTTAGTTTCACTGCCTCATTTGCATAGTTAACAGCAGAGCTGGGACAAGGTCCTCCAGCGCTAAAGGCTGAGACACCAAAGTGCGCCTCTCTATCCCTCCCACCCCAGCTGTCACACACTGATTGCTATTAGACTAAGAGGTGCCCCAGCCAGGGCCCCAACCCACCAACACCTTCATCTCTAGTTTTCTGGCTTGCAGTCACTGCCACGTATCTCCTTTTCTTATTTCTCTCTGCTTCAAACACAATAAGGAAATGATAGCTGAGTGAGTTGTGCGCCCCCTCCTACACTGCGCCTTGAGGCTGGAGCCTCTCTCGCCTCTGCCTCGGCCCCGCCCTATGCCCCCTTCTACACTGCGCCCTGAGGCTGGAGCCTCTCTCGCCTCTGCCTCGGCCCGGCCCTGGTTAAAAGCCATAGGAACTATTTTTTAACGCTTAATGATAAGGATCAGCATTTACCATTATTTTCACAAAAATTAATGTGAAAAGAATATCAGCAAGCATTTTCGCTCTTCACTGAGCAGCAGTGCCAGCACCAGGTTTTACAATTCTTCAGGATATATTTTATATTTCTGGGGGAGGGAGATCCTAAAAGAAACATCCCAAGTTCTTCTTTCCTCTGTCTCCCCTCCCCCTCTCTGGGTGTCTGTGGGCTACTGCACTCCACCTCCATTCCAATAGCATGCTGCAGCCTGAGGGTCTAGACCATACATGTCAAACTTCGGCCCGTGGCCCAAATCTAGCTCACAGAGCCATCAAATGTGTCCCTCAAGTGGCTTCTCCACTTTGCATTATGTTTGGCCCACTCTAGATTACCAGGAAAGCTATATTGGAGGTAAAGCCCTAGGTCACCAGGGAAGCCATATGGGGGAAAGAGGGGAGAGCACTAGACCCCAGGTAACTGCAAAGGGGAGGGAGGACCACTAGACACCAGGGAACTGCAAAGGAGAGGGAGGACCACTAGACACCAGGGAACTGTATAAGAGAGGGAGGGGAGGCACTAGACACCAGGGAACTATATAAGAGAGGGAGGGGAGGCACTAGACATCAGGGAACTGTATAAGAGAGGAAGGGGAGGCACTAGACACCAGGGAGCTGTATAAGAGAGGAAGGGGAGGCACTAGACACCAGGGAACTGTATAAGAGAGGGAGGGAGGGGAGGCACTAGACATCAGGGAACTGTATAAGAGAGGGAGGGGAGGCACTAGACATCAGGGAACTGTATAAGAGAGGAAGGGGAGGCACTAACATCAGGGAACCGTATAAGGAAGGCGAGGGAGGCACTAGACACCAGGGAACTGTATAGGGGAGGAAGGGGGCCATAAGACACCAGGGAACTTTATAAGTGATGGAGATAGCCTTTAGACATTGAGGTTAACCCGTGACTTAGACAGTGTTTAATTTTCGGTCCACTTTGCATTCGAGTTTAACACCCCTAGTCTAGACAGAGTAGGAAGAGTCCTGTGTAGGCTATGGGCAGTGTGAGGAGGGAGGCGGGGCCACACGAAGGGAAGGTCACACTACAGAGCTGAAAGCTCAGCACTCACAGCATGAAATGCTTTGTATGAGATAATCTCCCCTTCTGAATGCACATGGCACACACTATGCCTCGCACGGCAGTAGATACGAGTAGGACTAGTACTATGTGTACCTATGTTTATCTCACCATGTCACATGTCACTTCAGGTGCCCTTTAAATGTATTTGTTGCAAAGAAGTATAAACCCACAGTGTGCAAGAGTGTGTGCTTAACTAATTCATCCAAATATACTATAATTTACATAAAAAACCGTAAACTGAACTAGGGTTTTAACCTGGGGCTATAGCACTGTAAAGACAGAATGCAGAGGCCCCAACAGTCCTGAATTTATGAGGACTGCCCCGGATTTCAGTACTCTGTCCCGCGTCCCGCCCACTCTGTGTATAATCCCGACTTTCCTCCCCCTCTAGGCTGACGTTTTACATGATAACAGCATCTCTGCCTCCCTGTAGAGATGGCCCGAACTGTTTGTCCAGCAAATAGTTCACAGCAATTGGCGAACAAGAGGTGTTCGCTTTCGCATCGGCAGTTGCACACTTGGCCTATTAGATTCACCTCCTATATATTATAATGGAGCCAAAAATTGACCCCCACCCCAGAGTCAGCAGACACATGGCAGCCAATCAGCTATCCCTTTCATGTGGACGGCCCCCCCCTCCCCCCCATCAGAAAGCCAGAACAGCAGCCATTTTTCAGTCTGTGATTGGCTTCTGTGCTAGGCAGATCAGGGAGAGTGTGCTGCTGACAGGGCGAGCTTTAGATAGGCCTGTGTTCTGTGTCCTCAGTGCAGATTCTTGCTGTTACCACATTGTCCTGAACAGCTAAGCCCTTCTTTGGGCTGGTACATTGTTTTTCTTGCTATTGTATTGCTGCTCTGTGTCCAGTGCACAAGTTAGCTGTTGGAGACAGGTCTGCTAGTTCTAGTAGTGCACCAACCATAACCCAATAATCCTTCACCATCACTACTGGCATCTAGTATCCACTACTGCCCCCTGTATAAGGCCTCAGTGCAGAATCAGTGTTTTTTGGTCACTAATCTGTCAATTAACTACCTCAGCCTGACCATAGAGGCTGGAAAACTGTGATCGCCTGCATTCCCATGATTGTGCGCACAAGCATGGCGGCCACTACACACTACTACAAAAAGATTGCCGCAGAGAGGACTAACATTTATGTCCTGGAGGTGTCAACTAGCAAAAACAATTTTATGCTCACCTGACATTATCACTAAAGCTCGTTGTGGTTGTTTGCGGTGCGTTAAACGTGGCAATTCGTCAATGTGATCCGGGCCTAACCCTTATGCTGGGCATACACGGCGCGATAATGCACCGGTATCGATCCAGTGGCTCGATGACGGCGTGTCCCCGCTCGTCCGCGCGGATCGATCTCCGCTCGTCCCCGCCGGCGCTCTTTATCAGCCGCTCGATTAACAGCCATTGTCCGCCAGTGGGGATCCAGCGGGCGGGGATCGAGTGAGGTCATCGGACCTGCTGAATATTATCAGCTCTCGGCATCAGCTGCTCGATACACGGTACAGAAACGTACCGTGTATCCCCAGCATTACACTACCTGATGGACGTGTACACATGCCGGACGTTTTAAAGCACTTAAATCCACCAACTAAGGAATGTCCTGTGATTTCTGCCCTTTAGAGATTAAACATGACTCTGCGTCAAGTACGTAATTTTTGGTGGGACTTTTGCCATGGATCCCCTCCAGCATGCCACAGTCCAGATGTTAGGCCTCTTTAAACAACTTTTCCCTCACTTTTGTGGCTAGAAACATTCCCCATAAGTTTTAAAATTCGCCTGCCCATTGAAGTCTATGGCGGTTCGCCAGATTCGCCAGTTTCGCAAAATTTTGCGGAAATCTGCGTTCGAAGTTCTTGAACCAAAAATTTGATGTTCGGACCATCCCTACCTCCCTGCCGTCACTTTCATCCTCCTGCTAGTAGAATCTGCTCTGTTGATCACAGAGCTCCATGCTGGAAGACACTGCTCCGCCCCCCTCACGACCCTCCTCTGTTTCCAGTGGACACAGAGTTTGAATGGGACAGTGCAGATAGTAGTATCGGTAAGATCTTGCACCCAAATCACTTGCGGCACAACTAATTGTACCTCTAAGTGCAGAAATAGCAGCCTCCACCCATTCTGATAGGTGAAACTACTTTAATTAAAGCGAAGAAATGAATCGGGAGCAAGGTGTATGAGTTGCCTGTAAACCGTAAACCGTATAGGCTGCCGCAGAGCACATATCTATGGTCGTGCCTTTGGCGATGCGAGCGGGCCATCTCATCAATTATTGCGGGGCGGCAGATCTGCGCTGGAGCTGTCGGAAGAATCGTATAATACATTTCGGTCACTTATTTATTCTGTCTAGTCTTGTAATCCTATGTGGAGCACCGCATGTGGGACCAGGGAGCCCATATGGTTACCGGATGCCGCCACGGTTTCCCAGAGATACATTATTTACCAACAGTGAGTGCTTGCATGGAAGACTAATTAATAAAATATATTAATTTGCGCAGTGCTGCTATGGCGGGCTCTGATGGGCCTGACATTGCGGCAGGATGCGGGTGTCACTCCCTCTTCCCGTCTTACACAAGTTTCCTTTAGCTGCTCGGAAACAAACAGAAGCCTTTTAAAAGTATTTTTCTGTGTTGTCTGTCACATCTGAGAGCAATGGGTAAAGGCATAAGTGGGGAAGAAGAGGAAACTTGAAGATAACATCATGAAAAAATCTGTCGCGTCGTGCAGTATACCGATTCCACCTTCATCATATATCTATTGGAGTTCACCGGCATCGCATTTGATCCGCGTTTTTTTTATTTTTCATGCGGTTTGCTATTTTGCTGCATTTTCACAGTGAAGTCCAGGCAAACCTCAAGTCAAAAAACAGATACTTACTTAACATACTTCCCCATGGCCGGATTACAGGCGAGGCCACATAGGCCATGGCCTAGGGCACCAGGAAGCAAGGGGCGGGCTGCAGGTTGTCACACTCATGCAGTCAACCTGCCAACATGTGAACTGCAGCAGTTGGGAAAGTGTCTGTAACTCAGGGAGTGAAGGGGCAGCAAACATGGGCAGTTAACCACTTTAGCCCCAGGACCGACTAAAGCAATTGGCGTAAGGTCCTTGGGGCAGAGTTTGCAGGAGATCGCGCACGCCAATGCACGCGCATGGCGGAGCTCTGCCTTCAGTCTTTCGCCGCTAGGAGACTGTTAGACGGCGAAACCGCCGTCTATTTACTCAGTGCAGCACTGCGATCTAAGGCAGCGCAGTACAGGGGACAGCCGTGTCACTCGGCTGTCCCCTGTGGTGGCACAAAAGTGATCCGCTGTGATAGGCGGAAGGGAGGGCTGGGAAAATAATTAATAAAAAAATAATTGATTAAGAGAAAAAAAATATATTTATAAAAAATAAATAAACAGTGCTGGGGGTGATCAGACCCCACCAACAGACAGCTCTGTTGGTGGGGTGAAAAGGGGGAGGGGGAATTACTTGTGTGCTGAGTTGTGCGGCCTTGCAGAGAGGGCTTAAAGCTGCAGTGGCCCATTTGTTGAAAAATGGCCTGGTGTTTAGGGGGGGGGGGTTTAACACTGCGGTCCTCATGTGGTTAAATGTCTGTGACCTGAGTTGTCACTCATCGCTTTTCGAGTCCAACTCCACCCATAAATGGAATAAAAATTATTAACTATTCCGATCATTTCAGATATAATCAATCCACAAAACAAAACTCATAAAACAATTGACAAATTGGTTGTTTGTAGTTGATTGGCAACATCAACTCTGTTCAATCCGATCAATTGGAAGGTTGATCGTTCAGTAAAATTGCATTGTTAATAAGCATCTTTAAATACATTGATAACTCGGATCAATACAAGTGTGTGTGGTAGGGCGCTAGCTGTTCGTCAGGGGGTGGCTGGTGATAGTGGCCTTGGGCGGTAAAAAGTACAAATCCGGCCCTGTACTTCCCACATCCTTCTGACCAACATGGCTGCCTGGGATCCTCCTAAAGATTGCAGCCGTGCTCCTCTTCATGCACTCCCGCCAGCATGGCCACGCCTGTGCACTAGCACAGAGCCTCATGCACGCAGTATGGCCATGTTTGGCATATGTATTAGTACGTTGTAACAACTTAGAGGGAGAAGTAATGATCGCCAGCTCTCTGAATTACCCATGCGCGGGCCGCAGACTATAGCATTGTATCTCTAGCGACACCTAATTAAGGTGCTATGTGGGCGGCGCACGGCGCTGAGATGACCTTCGCACATCCGATCAGAAGTCCGACAAGCTCGTCAGATTTCTTTCAGGGTCCGTGAGCGGCGACAATGGTCTGCAGGGTTCATGGATCCCTCTAGTGCACATGTGTCCAACTCCAGGCCTGTAGGGCCAGATCCATGCCAGTGTTTAGGATGGACTGAGAAAGACAGGAATGTGTTCTACCTGATGGACCTTTCCTGATTCAGACCCATCAATTCATTTGAGCTGTATCAAAAATGTGTGAGGATCTCAGCCCTCGTAGGACTCGTTTGACAGACCTGCTTGAGTGAGATTTCTGTCATGATGACAGATGGCGATCTCACTATAGGAGTAGAGCAACACCTGGTGGACAGAGGGAGAATTGCAGCACTGGATCCAGGGGAGGTGAGTAATGTGCTGGGCTGCTGCAGATCTTTCTAGCAGCATGATTTTTTTCCCTGCTTTTTGGGTCTAAAACCGTGGGAAAAATTGCACTGCTTTTAGACCCTCATATCCCTTTGAGTGACCTCACATAAGTCCACTCTTCGTGAATCATTTTTACACAATTCAATATTTGCTCCATTGTGGATACGCTCATGGCATGTGTACACCAGCGTAACAATAGGGGATGCGACCCCTGCCCGTTCGGGGTGAGTTTTGGGGGGCAGGAGGGGTCGCAGCATAAGAGGAGAGCGTGGCCGCAGATCGGTGGGGAGGGGGGACATTCCCTCACCTCGGGCTCTCCTCTTAGCGCTCCCCTCCTGCAATCTTTAGTGACAGCGGGCAGCAGCAGCGGCGGCAGGATAACACATACCTCCTTCGCCCCGGAGGTCTCCGATGAAGTAAGTGCTTCATGTCACTTCCTGTGTAAACAGGAAGTGACATGAAGCTCTTAGACATCGGAGACCTCCGGGGCGAAGGAGGTATGTGTTATCCTGCTGCCGCCACTGCTGCGGCCACGCTCTCCTCTTATGCTGTGACCCCTCCTGCCCCCAAAAGTCCCTGAGCGGACCCTGGGGAGGGGGCACGGATTTTTTTTTGAAGGGGGGCTCGGGGATTTCTAGTTACGCCCCTGTATGTGTAGGACATAATTACATCCACTGTTAGCATAGGGTCTGGACACTGGAATGAGGTTGGCTCTGACACTGGCTAAGCAGCAGCCCAATCTCTGTAGATTTGTGCAACCAAGACTTCTGAAGGTGGCATGAGTTGGCTTTGCGTTAGTTTGCATCACCTTCATTACATTCTTTTCAGTGGATTTTTGCTTTGCCTCTTGAGCACCTCACATGTCAGCCTAATTGAGTGAATTACTGTTTCTCTGCACTGATAGCCTATCACGATTGTCAATTTCACTGCTTCACTAGCAAGTAGAGTAATGACAGCAGCAAAGAATGTGATTGTCTCTACATGCTTTGCAGTTTCAGAACCTCAGCAGTGCGAGCTGCTGTCACTGACATGGTTCTACTGAGCTGAAATTGTTTCAGAAGTCCAGCCATACCTCCTCCCGCACTCTCAATGCCGACACATAACACGCCTCTTCCTGTCCCTGCCACTTCCTCCCATGCTGACCACTCCTTCTCTCCTCGCCAGGTGCATCATAGCCCGGCCTCTGTTCTAATGCAGCTGTCAGGTGAAGTTGGAGAAAATACTTAGGAAGCAAACATTTAGTTTTCATCCAAAAATGATACCTTGCCAGGGCTCAGCATAATCCTATAAGTGACAACAGCTTCTGCAGAAAAGGTGTATAACATTGTATAGTTTTCAGTCTTAGCGCCAGATGGGGCGACAGGAAATTTGGGTGGCCCCGACCCCCCATCCCCCACCAATGCCTCTTTAACCAACCCCCGTCCACATACCTGCTGATAACCGCACTGCCCTCACCACTATACATGGTAAATATCGGGCACCACAGACTTTTGGGAGCCCCAGAGGCATCCAGGTATTGCCTCACAATGCAATGCAATGCAAATAAATGCATAGCAACACATTAAAATGCATTAAAGGGGCACTATGGCAAAACATTGTAAAATTTAAAATATGTGCAAACATATACAAATAAGAAGTACATTTTCTCCAGAGTAAAATGAGCCATAAATTACTTTTCTCCTATAATGCTGTCACTTACAGTAGGTAGTAGAAATCTGACAGAAGTGACAGGTTTTGGACTAGTCCATCTCTTAATGGGGGGATTCTCAGGGATTTATTTATTTTCAAAAGCACTTAGTGAATGGCAGTTGCTCTGTCCAACTGCCAAAACACTGTGTAGCGAGCAGGGAAGCTGGCCAGCATCATTGTTTAAATCCTTTTTAGGGAATATCTTTATAAAGAATAAAAGCCTTGCTGAAAACCCCCTATGAAGAGATGGACTAGTCCAAAACCTGTTGCTTTTGTCAGATTTCTACTACCTACTGTGAGTGACAGCAACATAGGAGAAAAGTAATTTATGGCTCATTTTACTCTGGAGAAAATGTACTTCTTATTTGTATATGTTTGCACATATTTTAAATGTTACAATTTTTCGCCATAGTGCCCCTTTAGGTGTAAAAAGGCCCTTAGTAGGTGTTAGGAGACCTGCAGTTCCCATCTTACCTGCTGGTGGCTTGGCATGCTTAAAGGGGAACTGAAGAGAGAGGTATATGGAGGCTGTCATGTTTATTTCCTTTTAATCAATACCAGTTGCCTGGCAGCCCTGCTGGTCTATTTCTCTGCAGTAGTATCTGATTAAAACCAGAAACAAGCATGCAGCTACTAGTCTTGTCAGATCAGACTTATAAGTCTGAACCACTGAAACACCTGATCTGCTGCATGCTTGTTCAGGGGCTATGGCTAATAGTATTAGAGGCAGAGGATCAGCAGAGCTGCCAGGCAACTGGTATTGTCTAAAAGGAAATAAACATAACAGCCTCCATATACCTCTCTCTTCAGTTCCCCTTTAAAGAAACACTGAAGCGAAAAAAATGATGATATAATGAATTGGTTGTGTAGTACGGATAATTACTAGAAGATTAGTAGCAAAGAAAATATTCTCATATTTTTATTTTCAGTTATATTTTTATATAGTGCTTTTATAACATTGCAGCATTCTCTAATATTTGCAGTTTACACACTACTCAGCATTCTAAATGATTTTACAGAGAAGTCTTGTGAACTATTTACCTGTCCGCTGGGGAGAAAAAGACAATACAGCGACAGACACTTGAGATAATAAGCTTAAGAAGACAGAGCTCTCTGCGACTTTGAAAGTCATGGAGCTCAATGGCTTTTTTTGCATAAATAAAAACTAGAGTTTCTTAACTCTTCTTATACTGGAAACAATATTGGACTTATGTCTCTGCTGCTTATATTTTATTTCTTTGTTGTACTCAGTGGCATAGCGAAGAAGCTGTGGGCTCCGGTGCAAGTTTTACATTGGGCCCCCCCAAGCACTCTATACATAACAATTGATACACAGCACCAAAACCTGCCAATGGCAACAACAGTGTCAGAGGTGCAAGAAGGGGATGGGAAACAGCTTGTTAATGATTTGCACTATTCAAAGTATCTATAGAAGGGATTATTATGAGCACAGGACCAATAGAGAGCAAATACTGCAGGGGAGCAGGGGTGGGCAGAAACTACGCATATGCGAATCTACGCAACGTATTTTACGCTATACGCATTGGCGTAGCATTCCGTATGCCTAAAACTACGCGTAGCAAAATACGCGTAGTCAGTTTTGGCGTTCCGTAGTGATACGCAATATACGCACGCGTGTGCGTAATTTGCGTAGCTTCGCATGCGTAATTTTAATGCGTATGTATACGCAGCCAGGCGTATACTACGCGTAAAGCGAAGTTTACACTGTCACTTAGCTAATGCATTCGTAGCTACGCCTTAGGCGTAGATTACGCTTACGCGTATTTTTATACGCGTAGTTTCACAAACAGACTATTTGGCCAATCAGGTAAAACTTTTGGTGGCTGCTATACCCTTAGCAACCAATAGAAATTTAGCCCACCCCTCAGTATAAAAGCTTTGTTCCAACAGCTCTGGTTTCAGTTTCTGGGTGTTATTGTGCTGTGTACTGGGCTTTGTGAGGACTCTGAGAAGAAACAGCTTACACAGGCTGCAGCCAGTGACATACACATCCACATTCCTTGCATTCTTTTGTTATTTTCCTTATTTCTAATCTGTGTCTTGGCTACCTAGCTACTAGACTAGTATTACTATTTAGTGTAAGGATTTCTGTGATTTAGTGTTAGGCAGCTACAGAAGATAGGAGGAGGACTGTGTATATAGCTATATAGTTCCATGCTGTGATCTGTAGTCCTATCATCCTTTTTTCATTTGTTTTCCTTATTTTAATTCCACTGTATTATTGTATTCATTCCTGTCCTTTATTCATTCTGTTATTTTTCTTATTGTTATTCTGTTTTTGCTAGCCTAGCTAGCTAGTAGCTACTAGTCCTACTTTGTGTAAGGATTTCTGTGACTTAGTGTTAGGCAGCTACAGACCACTGTGTGTGTAGTTCCATGCTGTGATGTGTAGAGGAGAGTGGATTTAGTTACAGAAAGGAACTGTGTGGAAAGAAACATAAATTAAATAGCCATTTCATCCTTTTCTTTTTTTTTTCCTTATTTTAATTTCCCTGTATTATTGTATTCATTCCTTTCCTTTATTCATTCTTTCTTTTATCTCACTTATTCAGCAAAATTTTTTTGACATTGTTCCCCTTCCACTATACTTCGATTAAAAATTTGAGACAAATAATAAACAATGTCCGGCAGAGGTGAAGCTCGCCGTGGTCGAGACAGTGCAGGCAAAGGTCCACCAGCAAAGTCAGCAGCTGGCAGGGGACACTCTGCACCAGGCAGGGGTCAGTCCACAGCAGTCCGGGGACAGACTTCTGCAGGCAGAACCAGAAGCCAAGTAGCAGCAAGTACTAGCCACTCAGCCACAGGTAGTGGACACTCAGTATCAGGCAGTGATGCATCAAATCCCAAAAGGGGGTCCAGTCTGATACGATCATATTTCACGTCACAGAAACCACGGGCTATTGTGCAGAGCCACACTGAAGCCATTGTGAACTGGGTGTCAGGAGACAGCCCTATTAGTCATAGTCAGTCCTCACAAGCTGAGTTACAAAGTACCAGCAGTACCACCAGCAGCACTTCCTGGCCTCCTCCAAAAGCTGCCCTTAACCCATGTGTCCTTCCCTTTGATGACACAATTTCAGCACTTGTTGATACGGCTCTGCAGCAGTCAGACATCGATATGTCGCATGATGCCCAGACTTTTCTTTTGGATGATGATAATGTTGTTGAGGGGGGGGGGGGGGGGGTGCAGAAGTTGACATTCAAGTAGTGGAGGGTCAGGATGAGAACATTGAGGAAGTGGGCTATGAGGGAGGCAGCCACAGTGATGATTATGCTGACGATGACATGGATATCACCTATGAGCCTGAGCATGATGATGCCAGCTCAGAAGAATCAGAGGCAAGCTGGCAGAGGAGGCAGCTTGGACATCGGCACACCAGGGGGCCTAGTGGCAACATGAGCTCCTCTGCTAGTGCAGTTCAAGGAAGGCAGGAGTTGCAGTCACAGCCTCCAGCTGAAACTCCTATGTCCCGAACTGGAAGTGGTACAACTGCAACCTCAGGCATAAACCCTTCTCGGAGGAAGGCCCCGGTTTGGAAGTACTTTACTGAGTCAACCAGTGATCCCTTAGTAGTTGTGTGTAAGCTGTGCAGTGCCAGGCTGAGCCTAGGAAAAAATTTGAAAAGGTTGGGGACAGGTGCTCTGCACACACACCTAAAAAGTAACCACCAAAAGGAATATGGCAGTGTTAAAGGACCACAAAGCAGCACCATGCAGAGGACTATAGCACAGACCCGTCCACCTTCCCATCCTGCTTCAGTTTCTGAGATTGGCACCCATCCTGCCTGCTCTCCATCTGTTATACACTCTGGCCGTAGAGGGCAGATTTCACCTTCCTCCACTCCATCATCAGCTCAAAGCACCCAGCTATTGATAACTGAGGCTATAAGGTCCACAAGAGCACTGCCTCCCCGTAGCCGCAGGATACGGAGATTAAACGGTCTATTGGCAGAGGCCATGGTCCAGCAGCTGCTGCCCTACTCCATTGTAGAGAAGGGGTCAGCCATTCGCAACCTCCTGGAGTATGCCATTCCTGAATGGCAAATACCCAGCCGTCACTATTTTTCCCGAAGGGGAATTCCTAACCTGTACCGACGCACAGTTGATAATGTCGCCCTGTCGCTAGATTATTCCATAGGCGACAGGGTACATCTCACCATGGATGGGTGGACCAGCAAGCATGGTCAGGGGCCGATATGTCTCATTTACAGCTCACTGGGTCACCCTACATAGTGAGCAGGAGGGTTCCGGTCCTGGTGCTTCCATTGAGCTTGTTGAGCCTCCCCGTGGGGTCAAGGGGAACAGGTCTGCTCTCACCTCAGCTGGTGACTCTACTGTCACTGCCGAGCCCCCTAATAAGCGGCCCCGTTGCTACACCAGCGTGTGTCACAAGCGATGTCAAGCATTGCTCGAGCTGGTGAGCATTGGGGAGCAGAGGCTCACGGCAGCAAATGTTTTGGCCCTACTCCAGGAACAGGCACAAAAGTGGCTGACCCCCCGAAGACTACAGGTTGGCCATGTTGCCTGTGACAATGCAGCAAATTTGCTGGCTGCCCTGAACGATGGCAACATTCCTCATGTGCCATGTTTTGCCCATGTCCTCAACTTGGTGGTTCATCGTTTTTTGCGCACCTTACCAGGTATGAGTGACGTGGTGCAGCATGCAAGGAAGATTTCCGGCCGTATGGGCCGCTCTTCAACTGCCACCTCATTGTTCCGTCGCTATCAGCGAAAGCATGGCTTGCCCCCTCACAGGCTCATAGTAGACACTCCAACGAGGTGGAACTCCACCCTTTACATGCTGGAGAGGATGGTGGAGCAGAAAAAAAGCAGTCTCTGAGTACCTTCTGGAGCAGGACGACATCCATAGGTCATCAGCAGAAACACTCCCCTACATCACACGGGAAGAGTGGCGGCTTATGCAACAGGTCTGCCATGTGTTGGCCCCATTTGAACAGGCTACTACGTTTGTAAGCGGGGAGCAAGTCAGTCTCAGCGACGTGCTCCCTGTTGTGTTCATGCTGGAACAAACACTTAGTAGCCTAATGACTGCTGGTGAGGAAGCCGTTACTGAACTTGAGCTGCAGCAACAAAGCTCGCTCCAAGGCAGCCAGGCTCAGACACAGGAGGAAGAGGAGGAGGATGTCCATGTGATGGAGGATATCATGGAGGTGCCTGACCTTGGTGAAGAGGAAGAGGAGGCGGGTGCAGCTTCTGTTATTCAGGGGTGGGGTGACCTTGGAAGTCAGGAGGAACAGCAGCAGCAGGCAGAGGATTTGTCTGTTTTGCGCAGAGATGACGATGGGGATTTGGCGGAGCGAGCTCTTGCTTTCCCAATGGCTGCTCATATGATACGATGCCTCCGGATGGACCCTCGGATCAAAAAGATAAAGAAAAGAGATGACTACTGGCTGGCCACCCTTTTAGACCCACGCTGCAAGGGGAAGCTGGGTCAATTTATTCCAACCAGCCAGCAGGAGGAAAGGATGGGAGAGCTGCAGCAGGCACTGATCGACCAGCTGAAGGAAGCCTTTCCACATCCACAGCCTGAGAACCCCAGCTATCCCTGCTCATGGTGCCCAGCAGGTTCCTATGCCCAGCAGACCTAGACATCTTGGAGACTTGTTTGGTGCGATGAGGCAGTTTTACAGCTCTGAGTCTGTTCAGCCTACCACAGCATCAGCAGCAGCACCTGGAAATCAGGAGCAGCGGCTGTCCCGCATGGTCAATGACTACATGTCTTCACTCAGTGCATCAGATAGCATGCGCACTGAGGACCCCATGGAGTACTGGGCAGCCAGACTCGACACCTGTCCTGAGCTTGCACAATATGCGCTGGAACTTCTCTCATGCCCTCCTTCCAGTGTTATTTCTGAGCGGGCTTTCAGCGCGGCAGGTGGGGTGGTTACCGATAAGCGATCCCGCTTGTCCACTGATTCAGTAAACGCACTGACCTTTTTAAAAATTAACCATTCGTGGATTGAAAGTGGCTACTTGGCCCCCGTCGTTGGATCCAGGGACACAACTTCACCGCTTTAAATTGCCCTTCCTGGACTGCTTCTCATTCCCTCATTCGAATCCAACCTATTTACTGCCAATAATTTTGACTACTTTGTACTTACTGCCAAAATGTACTTTTATTGAGGGTGATGGTCATCTTGACTGAGCCGCTGCTCCTCTCATAGGTACAAGACAAGGTGAAATGTTGCCTACTTACTGCCAAAATGTACTTTTATTGAGGGTGATGGTCATCGTGACTGAGCCGCTGCTCCTCTCATAGGTAGCATTCCCACAGCCAGGGAGCACCCCCCCCCCCAAAAAAAAACAAAAAAAAAACCACCTGTTGCTGTTATGTTTACTGTTGTCCCCACCTTTAGGGTGCACCATACCTTTTCACTCATTTACCTTCTTCTGTTCCTGTTAGATAGCAGTGTTCCCACTGTCAGGGAGCAAAAAAAAAAAAAAAAAAAAACTTGCTTTTATGTGTATTACTGTGTTCCCACCGTTGGCGTGCACCTCACCTTTTTATTGATGTACCTTATTTTGTAGATGATAGATAGCAGTGTTCCCACTGCCAGGGAGCACACACACCCCAAAAAAACAAACAAACAAACAAAAAAAACCACCTGTTGCTGTTATGTTTACTGGTGTCCCCACCTTTAGGGTGCACCATACCTTTTCACTCATTTACCTTCTTCTGTTCCTGTTAGATAGCAGTGTTCCCACGGTCAGGGAGCAAAAAATAAAAAAAAAACCCTTGCTTTTATGTGTATTAGTGTGTTCCCACCGTTGGCGTGCACCTCACCTTTTTATTGATGTACCTTATTTTGTAGATGATAGATAGCAGCGTTCCCACTGCCAGGGAGCACACACACCCCAAAAAAAAAATCCCAAAAAAACACCTGTTGCTGTTATGTTTACTGGTGTCCCCACCTTGAGGGTGCACCATACCTTTTCATTCATTTACCTCCTTCTGTTCCTGTTAGATAGCAGTGTTCCCACTGTCAGGGAGGACCCAAAATAAAAAATTGCTTTTTTGTTTATTGGTGTCCCCACCTTGAAGATGCGCCATACATTTTCATTAATTTATTTCCTTCTGTTCCTGACAGACAGCAGTGTTCCCAGTGTCAGGTAGCACTGAAGGAAAACAAAATAGATGTAACTTTTATTTTTATCGGTGTCCCCGCTATTAGGGTGCACCCCACATTCTTATTAATTCAACTTATTTTGCTACTTATATATTTAAATGGGGGGGGGGGTGGCTGCCTACCTATGAATTACTGGGGGTAGAGGTCTGGCTACCTATGAATTACTGGGGGGAGAGGGGAGAGGTCTGGCTACCTATAAATTAATGGGGGGGAAGAGGGGAGAGGTCTGGCTACCTATGAATTACTGGGGGGAGAGGGGAGAGGTCTGGCTACCTATGAATTAATGGGGGGGAAGAGGGGAGAGGTCTGGCTACCTATGAATTACTGGGGGGAGAGGGGAGAGGTCTGGCTACCTATAAATTAATGGGGGGGAAGAGGGGAGAGGTCTGGCTACCTATGAATTACTGGGGGGAGAGGGGAGAGGTCTGGCTACCTATGAATTAATGGGGGGGAAGAGGGGAGAGGTCTGGCTACCTATGAATTACTGGGGGGAGAGGGGAGAGGTCTGGCTACCTATAAATTAATGGGGGGGAAGAAGGGAGAGGTCTGGCTACTTATGAATTACTGGGGGGGAGAGGGGAGAGGTCTGGCTACCTATGAATTACTTGGGAGGGGGGGGGGGATTAGGTCTGGCTACCTATGAATTACTGGGGGGAGAGGGGAGAGGTCTGGCTACCTATGAATTAATGGGGGGGGAAGAGGGGAGAGGTCTGGCTACCTATGAATTACTGGGGGGGAGAGGGGAGAGGTCTGGCTACCTATGAATTACTTGGGAGGGGGGGGGATTAGGTCTGGCTACCTGTGAATTACTGGGGGGAGAGGTCTGGCTACCTATGAATTAATGGGGGGAAGAGGGGAGAGGTCTGGCTACCTATGAATTACTGGGGGGGGAGAGGGAAGAGGTCTGGCTACCTATGAATTACTTGGGAGGGGGGGGGGGATTAGGTCTGGCTACCTATGAATTACTGGGGGGAGAGGGGAGAGGTCTGGCTACCTATATTTAACTGGAGGGCGATGTGTATCAGATATACATGCATGCAGATTTATTATCAGATGCATATATATATATATATATATATATATATATATATATATATATATATTTATACATATACTGTATATACATATGTCCCCAATATCCACCAGCTGGGATCACTTGAAGCCTTATTCGTGTGCTTGTCGGTTGCTTACTTGAACCACCAGCAGAAAAAAACGCAAACCTGCTCCAAAATATTCACTGAAACCTCCAGCAGCATCTTTCAGCCCTCCTGAAACTCCTAGCGGCTTTCTGCCATCCTCCTTGCATGGAAGCCGGCGTGTTACCTGACCTGCCTAGAGTCGAGTGATACGCCTGCTGCCATGAACATAGGAAGTCGGAAAGCCAATAGGAGCATGCTAGGAGCTTCAGGAAGGTTTCAAAACGCCGCTGGAGGCTCGGTAGGTATTTTGTAATGCCTGCAAACCAGGCCCAAATTCTTCTCCCCCCCCCCTAAAGAAAAAAACCCTGAAAGGGACACTGAGCAGGGGCACTGGGTATGCTTTTAAAGGGACTCCGAGATCAAATTAAACACAAAATGTGAACTTACCCGGGCCTATCTGTAGCCCAGTGCTGGTCTGTAGTTCCCACGACGTACCTCCGTGTCTTCTCCCAATGCCTCTTCAGAAATGGTTGGCCGGCGGATCCTGGCGACACTCGAGTCGAGTGTCGGGCTCCTTCTTCCGCATACATCACACGTAACGTCATTACGCCGGCCGCCTCGCGTCATCACGGTGGCCGGCGTGACAGTACGGCGCATGCACGATTAAACCACGCATGCGCCGTACTGTGACGCCGGACGCCGCGATGACACGAGGCGGCCGGCGTAATGAAGAGGCATTGGGAGAAGACCCAGAGGTACGTCGTGGGAACTCCCGACTAGCACTGGGCTACAGAAAGCCCCGGGTAAGTTAACATTTTGAGTTTAATTTGAGCTCGGAGTCCCTTTAAGTATACCCAAGTGTATATGAAGAGTATACACTTCCTCTCTTAATCCCTCTCCATCCCGGTATGCCCACTCTCAATGCTATAGAAACCATGGCTCCTACAGAAAGTAGAGCTGTAACCTGGAAAATGATGTCTGTGGGTCCTTACAGTGCATGCGCAGTCTCTGTCTCCTCGAATTATTTTCCGACTCTCTGCATCGCATCATAGTTCCGTGCACTATGACGCGTGCCACAGAGAGGAGGGGAGGAAGAAAGTAGAGTAGCCTGAACCTGCATGCGCTGTAAAAGAGAACTAAAAAGCAATGAATAATTGCTACATATACTCTTTACACTTTAAATGTCGATTTTTCACACTGGTGCTTTGTGTTGGACACAGAAGATCTACAAAATTAAGGGATTGCATCACACAAGCAATGTGACACATACAACTAAGCATACTGCATAAAAATATGTTTCAGAAAAGCAGTGCACTAGCAATTTTAATTCTAATTCTGTTGCGATTATTTAGTCCAACACAATGTGTCAGTGTCAGAGATTGAACAACAAAAGAGAAGAAACGTATACTTTTTTAAAGAAAAACATTTATTTATCTTTTTTTTTTTGCAACTTGCAAATTTTTTTTGTTTTTATTTTTAAACGCTGTATTGTCACCACCTGTTTTAAAAGAACAGGCAAATGTTTATGATTCATGGGGGCTGCCATCTTTGTCATGAGGGCAGCCATCTTTTTGGTTGAAAGGAGGTGATAAGGAGCAGGAGACACAGTTCCAACTATCCTGTGTCCTGATTACCCCTCCCAGCTGCACGCGCTAGGCTTCAAATGTCAAATTCAAAATGTAAAAAAAAAATGAGGCTTGTACAAGAGAAACAACGTTCTGATGCTGTGAAACTGGTAAAGAAACACAAAGCCTTTTCAGTGCTGCTGAGTCTTTTTTTTTTTTTTAGTCTCTTCTACCCCCTGTGCCCTTCAGCTGTCTGATCTCCTCTTGCACTTGGAGCATATTTTGCCGCAGCTCCAGCACCTGGGCCTTGAGGACCCGATTTGTCCGGGCCTGGATCCGCTGGTTCTTCCTCGCCTGGCGCCTGTGCCTCATGTATGTCGATAGAGGAACTGTAGAAAAAATGGGGAAAATAGGTTAACTCAGTACACCATCAACTTGTGCATATTTCAATCTCATTGATCATCCCTAAAAATAAGAACCAGTAATGTAATACATATAACATAGCATGTACTTGCTTTCCCATAGTATGCAATGCTAATCATACAGTAAGAGCATTTTACCATATAGCGGTGCACTGGCTCTCCTTCTTCTGTAGGCCCTTTCGCTGTGATGGCTGGGGCCAGGCGAGGAGGACCTTGAGGAGGAAGGCCTGGGTGCAGAGGCTCCCCGGGTACCACTTGCAGCTGTAATAAGGAGTAAGGAATCAAAATATATTATAATATGGATAAAAAGTAATAACTTATTTGGTTGAACTACAACTACTTTTATTTCTATTTTCAAGTGAACATTGATAAGGACCTTACTCTATTTAAACACAGAACAAAAAATCATATGACTCTTCAATACAGTAAAATAAAACTAGGATAGGCTTTAAAGAGTGCACCTCAACGCAGACTGGGGCAATGGTTCACCTTGTAGTAGGAATAAGACCCTGAGCACACAGCCAAGATATCAATGGAGTGGCTTCGATACAACTCTATGTATGTCCTTGAGTGACCCAGCAAGAGCGTAGGCTTCAATACAATTGAATAGCTCTGGAGAGATCTTAAAAAATTGGCTGTGCACCAGAGCCGGATCATCCACAAGGCAAACCAAGGCACTTGCCTAGGTCCTGGACATGATCTAGCGTCCAGAAGGATGACAGCACCTATCAAATTTTTCTCAAAAAAAAAAAAAAAATGATCAGTGGTTTTCAAAAACCAATGTTAAGCCTAGGGGCCCATTTTTTTTTTAAATTATTTTATTTGCATGAATGCAGTATAATCAGCACATGTTGCACAAATATCACTAGGCCCACACAGGAGCAACCCATTTTGGAACAAGACCCTAACAAAAAGTAGGAAAAGTGCTGCACTGTGAATACCTTACGGATATATACTTTAACTGTACATACTGCACAACTCTATAGTATTCAGCCCATGTAATTTTTTTAGGAAAAATACATACAGCATATAAAACCCAAGATAGACATACATAAACAAATAGTTTGCTGACTTACACCTCATCTCTGCTGCCACCCGCTTCACCAGGTCCAGGTCCCTCCGTTTCAGGTCACTCCATAAGACCTGGACCTGCTTCGTGGTTAGGACCCTGCGGTAGTCTGCCCGAAGAAGCCCCTGCACCTTCCTCACAACCGCTTTTTTCCCTGCAGGGGCGGAGAGGTCATATCCAGGCCCTCTGGTGAACTCCTGAAAAAGAAATATTACAGTATTAATGACCACTGTATTATACATTAATTAAGAATCTTCTTACTTACATCATAATGTAAAAGATTATAATATTATTCATAGTGACAGTGTTCAAAAATTGTGGGAACCAACCAACTATGACTGCGGACAGATACTAGGTATCAAGGATGACTACAAGAGGATATAAGTGCCACCTATAACTGCTGACAGATATTGCTAGCCATAATAACTACATCATTTCATGTGTGATTTGACTGACAGAGAAGATCGGAGGGGCGCGCCCGAAGCGCCGGAATCAAGCCAGTGTCTCGATCTGCGGAGAAAAACGTACCGTGTATGCCTGGCGTTAGCCATAGACCGTGAGCAAGCATGCAGATCAAGTGATCTGAAGTCTGACTGGATTAGCTACATGCTTGTTTCCAGTGGCGTAGCTACAAACCCCCGGGCCCTGATGCGGAATCTGGATGTGGGCCCCCCCCCCTCCTGGCAACAACAGCCCCCCAACCCCTCCTCCCCCCGCCTCCACAACACCGAAGCACACACATATCTGAATCCCTATAGCTGTGCATGGCATGGATATATCAGTTCAGCTTTGCAGCAGCGTGGGTGCCACGTTCAATTTGCAAACATACGCAGCACCCAGAGGAAATAGGGCAATTAGTAGCAAGATGCCAGTGGGAAGGAAAATAATCGCTACGTGCGCAGTATTCACCAGATAATAATTGTTATGTGCGCAGCATTCACCAGAAAATAATCAATACTTTCGCAGCATTCACCGAAAAATAATCGCTATGTGCGCAGCATTTCCCGGAATATAATCGTTATGTGCGCAGCAATTACCAGAAAATAAACGCTACTTGCGCAGCATTCACCGTAAAATAATCGCTATGTGCGCAGCATTCCCCGGAATATAATCGTTATGTGCGCAGCAATTACCAGAAAATAATCGCTACTTGCGCAGCATTCACCGGAAAATAATCGCTATGTGCACAGCATTCCCCGGAATATAATCGTTATGTGCGCAGCATTCCCCGGAATATAATCGTTATGTGCGCAGCATTCACCAGAAAATAATCGCTACTTGCGCAGCATTCACCGGAAAATAATCGCTATATGCGCAGCATTCCCCGGAATATAATCGTTATGTGCGCAGCATTCACCAGAAAATAATCGCTACTTGCGCAGCATTCACCGAAAAATAATCGCTATGTGCGCAGCATTCCCCGGAATATAATCGTTATGTGTGCAGCAATTACCAGAAAATAATCGCTACTTGCGCAGCATTCACCGGAAAATAATCGCTATGTGCGCAGCATTCCCCGGAATATAATCGTTATGTGCGCAGCAATTACCAGAAAATAATCGCTACTTGCGCAGCATTCACCGGAAAATAATCGCTATGTGCGCAGCATTCCCCGGAATATAATCGTTATGTGCGCAGCAATTACCAGAAAATAATCGCTACTTGCGCAGCATTCACCGGAAAATAATCGCTATGTGCACAGCATTCCCCGGAATATAATCGTTATGTGCGCAGCATTCCCCGGAATATAATCGTTATGTGCGCAGCATTCACCAGAAAATAATCGCTACTTGCGCAGCATTCACCGGAAAATAATCGCTATGTGCGCAGCATTCCCCGGAATATAATCGTTATGTGCGCAGCATTCACCAGAAAATAATCGCTACTTGCGCAGCATTCACCGAAAAATAATCGCTATGTGCGCAGCATTCCCCGGAATATAATCGTTATGTGCGCAGCAATTACCAGAAAATAATCGCTACTTGCGCAGCATTCACCGGAAAATAATCGCTATGTGCGCAGCATTCCCCGGAATATAATCGTTATGTGCGCAGCAATTACCAGAAAATAATCGCTACTTGCGCAGCATTCACCGGAAAATAATCGCTATGTGCACAGCATTCCCCGGAATATAATCGTTATGTGCGCAGCATTCCCCGGAATATAATCGTTATGTGCGCAGCATTCACCAGAAAATAATCGCTACTTGCGCAGCATTCACCGGAAAATAATCGCTATGTGCGCAGCATTCCCCGGAATATAATCGTTATGTGCGCAGCAATTACCAGAAAATAATCGCTACTTGCGCAGCATTCACCGGAAAATAATCGCTATGTGCACAGCATTCCCCGGAATATAATCGTTATGTGCGCAGCATTCCCCGGAATATAATCGTTATGTGCGCAGCATTCACCAGAAAATAATCGCTACTTGCGCAGTATTCACCGGAAAATAATCGCTATGTGCGCAGCATTCCCCGGAATATAATCGTTATGTGCGCAGCAATTACCAGAAAATAATCGCTACTTGCGCAGCATTCACCGGAAAATAATCGCTATGTGCACAGCATTCCCCGGAATATAATCGTTATGTGCGCAGCATTCCCCGGAATATAATCGTTATGTGCGCAGCATTCCCCGGAATATAATCGTTATGTGCGCAGCATTCACCAGAAAATAATCGCTACTTGCGCAGCATTCACCGGAAAATAATCGCTATGTGCGCAGCATTCCCCGGAATATAATCGTTATGTGCGCAGCAATTACCAGAAAATAATCGCTACTTGCGCAGCATTCACCGTAAAATAATCGCTATGTGCGCAGCATTCCCCGGAATATAATCGTTATGTGTGCAGCAATTACCAGAAAATAATCGCTACTTGCGCAGCATTCACCGGAAAATAATCGCTATGTGCGCAGCATTCCCCGGAATATAATCGTTATGCGCGCAGCATTCACCAGAAAACAATTGTTATGTGCGCAGCATTCACCATAAAATAATTGCTACTTGCGCATCATTCAACGGAAAATAATCGCCATGTGGGAGCATTAAACATTAAAGAAAAGCAGTCAGAAAAAGTACCCCCCAAAAAATGCATTTTGTTAAATGAAAAAAGAAGATTGCTTACCTCAATTACCATTCTTTTCATCCCCAGTGGCATCTTAGGTGGCATGTTGTCACAGACAGGCAGGCACTCAGATTCCAGGCAAAAGTGCAGAAGTGCAGTGCTGGTCAATGCGTACACTGCGTACAGTCCAGGGCACAGTGTACTTCCTGTTCCTGTACTTCCTGTATTTGCCGTACGCGTAGTTTTACGGCTACGGGTGAAAAGTACGCATGCGCACGCGCGAGGACATACCGTCCAGATTTTCGCATCCACAGTGGATATTACGTGTAGAACGTACCGAGATCTATGCGAACATAACTCCGCTTGAGCCCTTGCATGTACGCATACGAATACGACCGGATACGCGACTATGCGAAGTTCTTGCTGTACCGTCGTAGTGCATTTCGTATCGTAGTTGTAGTGGTTCCAGGCGTATTTAACCTACGCGTAGTTGCGAAAACTACGCGTATTTCAAACGTAGCGAAGTTTAGTGACTACGACCATCTCTGCAGGGGAGGAAGGGCCCCTTGGGGCCCCTCTGGCCCAAGGGCCCCGATGCGGTTTCAACCTCTGCACCCCCTATTGCTACGCCCCTGGCTGTACTACACATACAAATCATTATATCATTTTTTTTTATTTCCCTTCAGTGTCTCTTTAAAGTACTGTTGGACTTTTGCTTACCAGCAGGTGGCTGTCACAGGTCTGTTACTAGACACTGCCCTGTTTTTACCAGTGGATGGCATTTTGGACTTGGACTGTCATGTGCATCCATTACTCACCACCAGATGTCCTCAGTAGGACTTTCCTCTGCAATTATGCAGTCACCTGTAGTGAGGCTATTTGAAGACTCCACCCTGCTCCAGACATTGCCAGAGCTTCAGTTGTACTGCTAGCTGCCTGAACTCCTGGTCCCTTTGCTTGTTTCCTGATCTCCCTGGTCTGACCTCTTGCCTGTGTATTACCTGTCTTTGGATTTCTGATTCTGTACTGCATTGCTCTCCTGGTTTATGATATTGCGCATTGTCTTGACTTGCCCTTGATTACCATTTGGTACTGCATTCTCAGATCTGTATATTGTGTATATAAGTCCTGTCACCTCAAGTTGTTTAGCCTTGTGTGGTGTGTGCATGTGGAATTGTTCACTGTGGTTGTATTGTTCATAGTGACCACTTTTCACTGTTGTATATATTTGTTTCACTTTTCAATAAATATGATTGCCAATATCTGCTATCTCATCTCCTGTATGTGCTGCACAGAGCGGTCACTGGCTCTGCTGTCAGTGAGGTTCATAGCAGCAGGTACTTTTTGCAAAGAGCACTGTTTTTAATGCTTTGTATGAATAAACGTTTTTATATACATTGGCAGAGAGCCAGAGACACTCATTTGTAATGCGCTTTAACCAGCTGGGCGGTATGGACGAGCTCAGCTCGTCCATAACCGCCGGAGGCTGCCGCTCAGGCCCTGCTGGGCCGATTTTCATGAAATAAAGAGCAGCACACGCAGCCGGCACTTTGCCAGCCGCGTGTGCTGCCCGATCACCGCCGCTCTGCGGCGATCCGCCGCGAGCAGCGGCGATCCGCCGCGAGCAGCGGCGAAAGAGGGTCCCCCCAGCCGCCTGAGCCCAGCGTAGCCGGAACAAAAAGTTCCGGCCAGCGCTAAGGGCTGGATCGGAGGCGGCAGACGTCAGGACATCGGCTGACGTCCATGACGTCACTCCGCTCGTCGCTATGGCGACGATGTAAGCAAAACAAGGAAGGCCGCTCATTGCGGCCTTCCTTGTTTATTCTGGGCGCCGGAGGCGATCGGAAGAACGCCTCCGGAGCGCCCTCTAGTGGGCTTTCATGCAGCCAACTTTCAGTTGGCTGCATGAAATAGTTTTTTTTTTATTTAAAAAAAACCCTCCCGCAGCCACCCTGGCGATTTAATCAGAACGCCAGGGTGGTTAAAAACCTTTTACATACACCTCCTTCAGTTGGAGTGTTTGAACTTGGAAAGGCAAACATCTAAAACTGTGGGAAATTGTTTTATAATCTGGCCAGGCCTTCATAGAAAAACATACAACAGGGATCACATTACCCACTTGATGAGATTTTTTGAGAACACTGCATGGTACTTGAAAGGCAAAAATTGGGAGATATTTAGGTAAATTAGAGATTTGATACTGAGGTGAACTAGTTATGAGAGGTGGGCTGAGGAGAGAGGGGAGGAGGGGCGACTACAAGGAATCAGGGGTGTACCCGGGGTGCAGATTAGTTTTAGTTCTTTTAGGTTTGAATATAATTTAAACAGAGAATTTTTTCATGGTCCAGTGTTATAAAATCTGAGCTAAATTAGACATACAATGACGGAATATAGAGGGCCGAAAGGAGTTATGAGGTTGCAGTGGCGGCTCTAGGATTTTTTTAGGGGGTGCTATGCAGGTGCTGGACCAATCTGCGCACCGCAGCAAAAAGTGGGTGTGGATACAACCTGCGGTGCGCAAAGCGCGGCACGGCAAAAATGGGCGTGGTCATGACTGGATAAGGGCGGAGCTAACTGTAATTTAAAGTGAACCCGAGGTGAGAGTGATATGGAGGCTGCCATATTTATTTCCTTTTAAACAATACTAGTTGCCTGGCAGCCCTGCTGATCTATTTGGCTGTAGTAGTGAACTGAATTACACCAGAAATAAGCATGCAGCTAATCTTGTCAATATTGTCAGAAACCCCTGACCTGCTGCATGCTTGTTCAAGGTCTATGGTTGAAATAATTAGAGGCAGAGGACCAGCACAGCAGCCAGACAACTGGTATTGCTTAAAAGGAGATAAATATGGCAGCCTCAATATTATTCTTACCTCGGGCCCAAGTTTTGGTGACCCTTTCCCCAGAAAATTCACATAATTGTGCAGGTTTTCTCAAGAAAATACAAGTAATGTGAGCCGATTTGCCCAGAAAATGCGTTCAATCATGTCGGCAGATTGGACCAAAAAACACTTTCAATCATGTGTCAGATTTGACCAGAAAACATGTTCAATTATGTCGGCAGATTTGCCCAGAAAATACGTTCAATCCTGTCAGCAGATTTGACCAAAAACCACTTTCAATCATGTGTCAGATTTGTTCAGAAAACATGTTCAAAGATGTCGGCAGATTTACCCAGAAAATACGTTCAATCCTGTCGGCAGATTTGACCAAAAAACACTTTCAATCATGTGTCAGATTTGACCAGCAAACATGTTCAATCATGTCGGCAGATTTGACCAGAAAATACGTGCATCGTGGCAGATTTGACTGGAAAATACGTGCAGTCATGTCAGCGGATTTGACTAGAAATATGTGCAATCATGTCAGCAGATTTGACTAGAAATATGTGTAATCATGTCGGCATATTTGCCCAGAAAATACGTGCAATCATGTCAGCAGATTTGACTAGAAATACGTGCAGTCATGTCAGCAGATTTGAGCAGAAAATACATGCAAATATGTCAGCAGATTTGACTAGAAATATGGGCAATCATGTGGCAGGCAGACCTGGCCAGAAAACACTTCAATCATGTAGCAGAGTTGCTCAGAACATACATCTGGCTGGCTGCCTGTCTGTAATAGAATAAAAAAACATTTACTCACCTGAGGAACTCCTGTCCCGAACGGCCTCCGTCCGACGCACAGCTCCCATGATCCTCTGCAGCCAGCAACTGAAACTCCCACGCTGAGAGCAGGGCTACGGGAAAATGGCGCCCGAAGCCCTGCACTGCAGACTCGAAGTCTCCAGAGCAGGGCTTCGGATGCCATTTTCCCGTAGCCCTGCTCTGCCGCTGCCAGAGCTGCAGGCTGCTGCTGCCGGTGAACTGACCACGGTGTCTATTAGACACCGAAAGTCAGTTCACGCCAGGGGGGTGCTTGGGGAATTTTAGGAGGTGCTTCAGCCCAAAGCACCCCCCTGGCGCCGTCCCTGTGAGGTTGTGATTCTATTTAATGGGAGATCTGGGACAAAAAACTCAGTGAAATTACAAACCACTTGAGGGTGAAAATCTCTAGCCATCCTTAGACTATGTAACGTATAGGCGATATATTACTAAATCAGAAGCCTCTTTCACCCTCTTTCCATCTATAATTACAACATAACATCATTCTTGTTTTATGAATAGTTGTTCATTTGTTTAGAACACAGCTTTTGAATGTGTGAAAAATTGATATGGCATATGATTGCTCCACGATTTTTCTGAACAGTTTGTACACTATTGATACTCTATGCAATTAATAAAGACAATTAAAAAAACAAGAACCCTTTTACAGGTGCCTCCTCTGTTGGGAAAGTTACATCTGAACCAGAAATGGATTAGGATGAAATGGGACGCTAGACAGGATGGCAATTTTTGTCCACTGCTGATGGTCACTTGGCTTTTTTAATAAGATTTAACTTTAGCGAGCCTTCACCAGGCCCCTAGACGCTCCCCGGGCCCTAGGCAACTGCCTAGAATTGCCTTGTTGTGGATGATCCGGATCTGATCTGAACAAACCACAGAGATCTGGAACATCGTCCTTTAGATAGACAAGCCCAGAGTGAAGAAGGTTGGCCGTAACACACAGCATTACATTAGGCAAAAAAAAACAAAAGCACAATATATCAGCAGCACAACCCCTCATACCATTGGTCAAGCACGGTGTTGGAGGGTTGATGATTTGGGGCTTTTTCTTCAGCCACAGGACCTGGAAACTTTTTAGGTCATTGAGTTGACCATGACCTTCTCTGTACATCGAAGTGTTCAAAGGTGAAATCTGAGGATATCTGTGCAACAGCTACAGCTTGGCAGAATTTGGGTCAAGTAATTTAACAGAGGTACCCACTACCCAGCAAGTTCAGGGTGACCCAGAACTCATTGGAGTGTGTAAGGGGCTACAATGGACCTAAAGGCCCTCTTACTAAAATGCTACGGAAAACAAAAGTTTGCTTTCTTAAAACAGAAAGGGCTTGATTCACTAAACCGTGATAACTCATATCATGGCCGTTTTCGCGTGCATTTTCGTGTTTGCGTGTGATCGAAAATTTGCGTGGGGAAATCAAGAATTTTCAAGCGAAAACTCGCAAATGTGAAAATGCACGCGGAAACGGCCGTGATATGAGTTTTCACACTTTAGTGAATCAAGCCCCAAATATTTGCAATACAGGTAGTCCTCGGTTAACGAACGAGATAGGGACTGTTGGCTTGTTCTTAATCTGAATCTGTCCTTAAGTCGGGACAGCCACCTTTGCCCCCGTTTTTAATGCAGAGTAAGCGCAGCGGAAGGTAGATAGAGGACATCTCACCTGATTCTCGGCGGTAGAAGGTCCCATCGTGCTGCCCAGAAGCTGCACGGCCCGTCCTCTTGCTCCATCCACTGTCCTCCCGGCGGCTTCACATGCGTTGCGTAATGACGCATCAGGAGGCGCCGCCACTAGGGGGCTTTTACTGATTGCGTTATTATGCGATGCATGAGAAGCCGCCAGAAGGAAAGTGGACGGAGCGAGAGGACGAGCCGCACAGCTTCTGGGCAGCACGATGGGACCTTCTACCGCCGAGGATCAGGTGATATGTCCTCTATCTACCTTCCGCTGCGCTTACTCTGCATTAAAAATGGCGCAGAAGAGGTAGTCCCTGGCGGCGTGACGTCATCGCAGCAAGTCAGCGGGCATTCGTATCGGCGGGTCGTTCGTAAGTCAGGCGTTCGTAAACCGGGGACTACCTGTAATTCAAGTTGGAGTGAGCTCTGGGATGTCTCCCAGTGCATCACTGCTGTAATATGCAATATAAACATTGTTGTCCTTGGAGATTTTAGCTTCCAAGGACAACAATGGTTGATTTGCATATTTCAGCAGTGATGCACTTGGAGACATCTCAGAGCTCACTCCAACCTGAATTATCACAGATACTTTCTGTTTTAAGAAAGCAAACTTTTGTAATATAACAGAACAACATGAATTGTTTGCACCAGAAAAGACGTTTGACATAGGAGACTAGGGTTCGAATCCTGGCTGGAGCCAGTACGTATTCAATATGGAGTCCTTGGGTAAAACTCCCTAATGCTCTAGGGTGGCCTATTTAGAGCGCCTATAGGGGCTGCAGCTCTGAAGAGCTTTGAGTCCTACTGGAAAAAAGTGCTGCACAGATGTTAAAGTTATTATTACATGACATCCCAACTGGAGCTGTTTGAAGGTCTACGGAGATGTCACTAATTTAGGCCATCAGATATACTGTAAGCAACTAGCTCTTATGGCTTAAAGCGGTATAAAAACCCTGACATAATATTCAATAAAAACATGTTTTCCTACTTTTTATATGCCATACGGTTATCATATTTGCATTTGTGCATAAGTATTATTATTCATTTAGAAATTACAAGTTCCCAAATGTACAGTATTTTTGCTTTGAGAGTTGCCTTTGCATTTTATTCATAACTGGTTTATTCATGTTGTATTAAAAGCAGAAATGCTTTGAGTGTCTCTCTGTGTCCAGCTGCTTCTGCACAGTCAGAGAATCTGTCACACTTCTCACTTGATACAGTTAAGTAAACACAAGATAACATTATCTACACTTCGGATGCGTCCAAATTTCTCTGCACTGAACTTTAAAGTCCTGTGTGTAACCCTTTGAATGCTGTTCTAATAAAAAAATAATGCTGGTTGTATATAATATGCTGTAAATAACTTTTTAGAGCAAAGAAGAAATGCAGGGTTATATTCCACTTTAAGAGCAATTTCACGGGCTGTCTACCATTTCTATAAATGGATGGCATCTCTTGGAGATCATCTGTTTAGCCTCCATAGGGACAGTTAGTATAATACTCAGAGAAATATTCCATGCGATGTTCACGATATATGATGAGACATAGGCAGATAAAGTTTGTTTCATACACAACACGTATTACTGGACCATTTAAAGACATAAAAGTTGACTTCTCTACACCAAAGGAACCTGGTTGATCTGTCGAAGGGTCAGGGCCGGATTTGTACTTCTTACTGCCCAAGGCTCACTATCACCAGCTGCCGGACCGACAGCATCCTAAACTCCACGCGCCCCCAACACAACACGGCAGGGATTAGTTAGAAGGCTCCTCTGAGGACAGTTAGAGAAATGATGGCAGAGATTACATTGTAAGCTCCTGTAAGGACAGTTAGTGACATGATGGCAGGGATTAGATTGTAAGCTCCATGGCAAGAAGCACATTCGGTGAGTGATAAGCAGCTCAGAGATCACTGTAAGTGTCTGTTCACTGCCCCGTTATCACCCAAGTACCAGAACTGGCGGTTGGTAGCTGCCCACCGCTATGTGGAAACGCTGTGTAGCAGGACGAATGTTCAGCAGGCTAACTGTCTACTACTGCCACCCTCCTGCCCAGAACCCGCCCCTTGCTTTCCTGGTTCCCTAGGCCATGGCCTTTGTAGCCTTGCCTGAAATCCGGGCAGGTAAAGGGTTGCATACTGAATAAAGTGATTGCGTTTTTGCATATCGTGATAATTCCAAGGAGGTAAGTGGCTTCCTTGCATTTTCTTTTATTCTCCTGTGTGCCTCAATAGTATATTTAAAAATACTCAACACATGTAGGTGTTGTTTAACAAGACACAGAACATTTGTATCCCCCTATTCTCCTGGTGGACTGAAGGCTCTTTACGGCTGCAGTCACTTAGGCTCCATGGGTGACCGGTATCATTAAGGAGCCTTGTCCACATATTCCTTAAAGAGAACCTAAACTGAAAATAAAAAGTCAAAATAATCATACACGGGTCATATGTTATAGACTGAACAGAGGCGCCAAAAGAGTAAAAACAATATTTAAAATGTTAAAAATTGCTTAGGAGGCAGTGGTGGACTTACCTCCCTCAAGCAGACACAGGAAAGCTGTGTAATTCAATATAGGACATTTTTTTTAGTGGTATACTCCAAAGGGTTTAGTACAACGCGTTTCGCAGGTCTACACCCGCTTCATCAGGCAGTATAAAGTAGGAGCACACAGCAACGTAATGTCCCAGCTTTCCTGTGTCTGCTTGAGGGAGGTAAGTCCACCACTGCCTCCTAAGCAATTTTTAACATTTTAAATATTGTTTTTACTCTTTTGGCGCCTCTGTTCAGTCTATAACATATTATATATCCACCTTTGGTGGAGGGGGATACCCCTTTCTTCTCACGTCTACAGAGAGTGACTTCTTAAATCCTGAGTGGGGGCAGGTCAATCTCCTCACCTGCTTATACAGTGGTTGCCTGGAGGTAACCCGTGTTTGTGAGTATACATTTTACTCCTTTCTCAAATATATCAAATGCCTTAACCTACTACACCATATTGGGCTCTCGGTTCTCCTTTCTTTATATACACGGGTCATACTTACCTCCTGTGTAGTCTACTCCCCAATCTCACTATCCTCTCCTGCGTCCCATTTGTCCACTGTGATCAATGGATTTCTCCGTCCTCCATTTTAAAAAGGGCCATTACCCCCTAACAGCTTCCTGGTCAGCACACTGATAAACTGTAATATCACCCACTTGAGCCATAGGGAAACATGGACATTACCTTGCACATTCAGCTGTAACTGACAGCTGCTGATATATAACTGATGGCAACTGGTATATTTCAGTTCTGACAAAATATTGCCAGAACTGGAAGGGATCACTGTAAGAAGAAAATGATGAGCTTCTGAAAGGAACTGAGGGTGAGGTTAGTATGTAATATTCATTTGCAGCTACGTCATGTGTTTATTTTAAATAATTTTCTTTGCTTCATGTTCCCTTTAATGCTTTGCATACTGGCTTGGGGTGGGGTTTAAAACCTGGTCAAGGGCTTAAATCCTACATCCAAGGCAACCGTCTGACCAGTATGCTATACAGCTGACCCTTGAAATGATTCCAGACGTTGGTAATTGAAATCTATGCCCTGTTGTGGACCTGTTAAATCTGCCAAGGTGTAGATTTCAATTGCCGTGCTACTCGCCCTCACCACTATCCCGTCACTGCAGCCCACTCGCTCTGCTGTCGGTATGACAGCAGAGCTCCGTGAGCTAGTCAAGATTTAATTGGCTCCCGACCCTGTGATCAATGTGAGCCAATTACATTGACTAACATTGATGACAGAGACAGGTGCCAATAAAATCAGCTTCTCTTCTTATAGGCTCATGGAGCTCTGCTGCTGCTCTGCTGTCCTACCGACAGCAGAGCGAGTGGGCTGCAGCAGCCAGAGAGCGGCACGGATGGCGAGCCCCATTTTTGTACCAGAAAGTCTCTAGTCCTTAAAGGAATACTGTAGGGGGGTCGGGGGAAAATGAGCTGAACTTACCCGGGGCTTCTAATGGTTCCCCGCAGACATCATGTGCCCATGCAGCCGCTCACAGATGCTCCGGCCCAGCCTCCGGTTCACTTCTGGAATTTCAGACTTTAAAGTCTGAAAACCACTGTGCCTGCGTTGCCATGTCCTTTCTCCCGCTGATGTCACCAGGAGCGTACTGCACAGGCCCAGTATGGTCTGTGCCTGCGCAGTATGCTCCTGGTGACATCAGCGGGAGCAAGGACACGGCAACGCAAGCGCAGTGGTTTTCAGACTTTAAAGTCTGAAATTCCAGAAGTGAACCGGAGGCGGGGCCAGAGCATCTGTGAGCGGCTGCGCCAACACAGGATGTCTGCGGGGGACCATTAGAAGCCCCGGGTAAGTTCAACTCATGTTCCCCCGACCCCCTTAAGTATTCCTTTAAGGAGCCAGAGACTGCTGGTACATAAGAGGTTAATAAATAAAATGTAAACAACATTTTGACGACAACAGCAAATAATGAAATCTAAAGAATTTAGGAAAAACACATTTACTTATAAATTTATAAATTAAGACATCTTGTTCCTGTTCAGTGGAGGCTTTTTACATGCATTAAATTGTTTACAACTAAATCAAATCAATTTTTGGAGTACAATATAATAAACATAAAGCATAGTAAATGTAATTGCTTTTTTTTTTTATTATCCTCTATAAGGTTTTTAATATGGTGCTTATTCCACATACCGAAATCAGTTCACTTTGAATAAAAACAAGTGAATAAATTAAAAAAAATATTTATGAAAAAATTCCTCCTTGCAAAGTAAATGACACCCGTAGGGTTACTTGTTGGAGGTATGAACATCAGTTGCAAGTTTTTATATAGTAATTTTTGAGACGTTAAAAGCCAAAAAAACTAAAATGTGAAAAAAAATTGACAGGATTTACAATTCAGTTCAAGAATAAGTGATCTGGTCCATTGAAAATAGATTAAACTAAAGAGATATATATTTATATAAAAAAAAAATCAGCAGCAAAAACTCCCGGCTGGAACCGACCAGGCTAATCAGTCTTTTCTGTTTTGGCATCTTTGACAACCACATCAGAAGATTTCCGCAAGGGCCCCTTTTCGGAGTTTCCGTTTCCCTGGCCGCTTTCTGTGACGCCCCCTGATTTACTCGTGTGCTTTTCCAAATAATTTAACATTTCACTTAATACAGTTTGGAAGGTACTTAGAGCCGCGCATATTGCTGGGGTTCCAAAACCATGGGTGATCAAACTGGAAGAGAAGAAGAAATACAAAATTAAAGGAAATCTAAAGTTGTTTTTTTTCATATTCACTAGCCCCACCCAATAGGAAGACAATGCTATTAGCAAGTTCAAGCTTCAAGCAGCTGATCCATTTAACCAGAAGCTGTGCTAATTCTTTATTACTATGCTATCCCCAACGTCAGCCTCCTGGGTGAAACTAACTAGCATGTTAGGAGAATTTTTCACTCGTCACTACATAGCAGTTGATCAGGAATATGTTATAGCTACAAAACTTTCCAGTCAAACCAAGTTTTGCAGTCATAACATGTAGCTACAAAAATAATAAAATACTCATTAGAAACTGTTTCTGATAAAAAAAAAACCCCAGTATTTTAAAAAGGCTTTTTACACACTTCACGCGATTCCGATTTTTTATACGATCTGATTTTTGATTCAGATGAAAAAAAAAGTACTGTATGCTGCTACGTATTTTAATCGGAATCAAAAATCTAATCGTATAAAAATTGGAATTGCATGTAGTGTGCAAGAGGCTGGTGCACACTGCAAATTGCGATTCCGATTTGGGATTCTGATTTTCCCTGCATTCTATTAAAAAGAAAGAAAACACAGAAAAAATGCAGCATGCAGTAACAATTAAAAACCGCAAATCGGAATTGCATGTAAAATCGCGTCAAAATCGCAAATCAGAATTGCATGTAGTGTGCAAGAGGCCTTAAGAAAGTAAAATATCTAGTATTAGTACTAAATGTAAGATATAAAACTAAATTTAAAAGCAATAGCTACATACTTCCTATATATATATATATATATATATATATATATATATATATATATATATATATATATATATATATATATATATATACAGTATATACAACAAAATTCTAAAATAAACAATGAGTAGCAATAAGCAACGAACAAAATAAATTGAAATAAAATAAGGCCTTGCAGTTAACTTAACAACGGTGTTTACATAAATTTAGAACAATAGATATCCTTGGAGCCATGACACGAGATTGCATGAACAATCAATACGTTGGCTCAGAATTATACAGTATCTCTGCTGGGAACATCATTACACAGAAAGGCTCATTTTCCTTGTACATTTTTATTGTGCCAAGAATATTTTGTTTATTTATTTTTTAAAATTAAAAAGCGAGGTTGCAGACAGAAAAAAATCGTATTAGCAACCTTGGGGCGCTTTATGAAAAAAATTAAAAAATAAAATAAAAATCAGAATATGGATTATGGTGAAGGCTTTGTACAAAGTTTTTCTAATGAAACCTGTTCAGCATGTTCGCTGTATTCATGTGCTTCTTGTTATCATTTTTCTACCTACTGCTGTTTGTTTGTACCGTACTGTAACTAAGAGTGTTTAGGGAGCACTAAAACAAGGAGACATCATCTTACTATATTATCTTGGCTGCCCCTCATACATGTACTATACCATGGCAGATACCTAAAGGGTAGGTGCATTTTTGTGGAACATATCTTATATACTCGCGTATAAGCCTAATTTTTCAGCACAAAAATGTGCTTAAAGGTACCCCCTCGGCTTTTATGTGAGTCAGTGGAGCAGAACGGATGCTGGAGCAGGTTTTGTTACTGGCAGAGGAGCATAAGGATTGTGCACTAGTGATCCTGCTCTTGCCAGCTGGCTCCCTGCTGTGTCCATGCCCACCATCCCCTGCAACATGGGGTGCAGAGTGCGCTGCTCAAGACTGCCTGTGTCCCCAGTCTTGTGGAGCAGAGCATGCAAGCAACGTGTCAGAGGTGCAATGATCGGGGATGCTTCCTGTGTGGCAATGGCTGTGTCTCATATCTATGATGCCACCTAGTGGCGTCTTGAGACACAGCTGTATCATCCTTGTGGCACATCTGGCTATCGGGAGAAGAAGGAATGACTTGTACTGGGGGCAGATCTGGCTACTGTGGAGGGCGCTGTACTTGGGAGGGGACTTATACGTGAGTCAATCACTTTGGGGGGTACCTCGGCTTATACGCGGGTTGGCTTATATGCGAGTATATACGGTAGGCCTCATTGGCAACAATGGAGAGCACGATTATCCCAGCAAGACTGAGAGGCTCTGCGATCAGTGCAGGAAAAATAAACTAGTCCTCAACGCAGAAAAGATGGTTGAATTAATTGTGGACTTTAGGAAACACCCCTCCAACCAGTCCTCATTGGCGAGACTGAATTCTTTAGGGCGCCAGGCGTTCGGTTCCTGCTTGTGGCACGGCAATTGAAATCTACACCCTGGCAGATTTAACAGGTCCAAAACAGGGCATATATTTCAATTACCAATGTCTGGAATCATTTAAAGGGTCAGCTGTATAGCATACTGGTCAGACGGTTACCTTTGATGTAGGATTTGAGCCCTTGACCAGGTTTTGAACTCCATCCCAATCCAGTATGCAAAGCATACTTTTAGTAACTTTTTTAAATTGTAAAATGCTTAAAAGTTATTTTAAAGAGAATATGAAAAATAATCTCCTAGGAGAAAAAGCTAATTGCATATGGACCCCGGTCTCCCAAAATGCACTGGGAGGAGAATTCTGCATAAACAGCCTAGAGCCCTAGACTATACATCACTGAGAGGATGGAGTTACATACCAATAGAAGCTATATATATATATATATATATATAGATAGATAGATAGATAGATAGATAGATAGATAGATAGATAGATAGATAGATAGATAGATAGATATAGGAACTGTATCTGATGCTCAAACCAGGAAAATGTACCATAAAAATGGGTATCCTGAATAATTTACTACATTCTACTATATGTCACTACAGGGCCTCTTTAAGGAAATTTTTGAGGCTCATTGGCAGGGGCATAACTACAACTCATGGGACCTCCTAGAAAAACTTTGATAGGCCCCCCAATGTTTGCACCCTTCCTTGCCTACCCCTGGTGACCCTCACAGCCTGGGTCATGAAACAAGTGTGGCCATCATAATATTCACACCCATAACAAGTGTAACCATAAAAAGTCACCAAGCGACAATCATCTCACCTAAAATGTGTTAAATGTCTCTGAATATCAAGGTCTAATATTGGAGTTGGTCTGGAGGAGCCCAGAGGCGACCTGTCTTGACTTAGTAGGTCTTGAAATTCTTTGCAAATTTGCCTGAAAGACAAAAGAGAAAACAAAATGTTGTAAAATGTGTTAAAAAGGCTCATAAAGAAAGGTTATGGTCAGGCGGTCCCGCTGAAATTATGGTTGGAGTTGAACGCATGACTATTAAACAAAAAAATCTGATACACATTGTTACATAGTTACATAATAATGGCAGTAATGGCAGTATTTGTATAGCGCTTTTCTCCTGTCAGACTCAAAGCGCTTGCGAGGCAGCCACTAGAGCGCACTCAGTGGGCAGTAGCAGTGTTAAGGAGACTTGCCCAAGAAACTCCTTACTGAAATAGGTGCTGGCTTACTGAACAGGCAGAGCCGAGATTTGAACCCAGGTCTCCTGTGTCAGAGGCAGAGCCCTTAACCATTACACTATCCAGCCACATAGTTACATAGTTATTTTGGTTGAAAAAAGACATATGTCCATCGAGTTCAACCAGTATAAAGTACATCGAGTTCAACCAGTATAAAGTACAACACCAGCCTGCTCCCTCCCATATCCCTGTTGATCCAGAGGAAGGCGAAAAAACCCTTACAAGCAGGGCCGGCCTTAGGTTTCACAGCGCCCTGAGCGAAACCTGATTTTTGTGCCCCCTTTCATCCTCTTCACACATGCGCGCACACAGGCCCATATGCAATTCACCTTTTCTCCCGAGATATTTCCTAGGATAGTGGTTAGCAACCTTTTTGAAGTCGTGACACATCAACCCAAATGCTCAGATCTCAGTGACATGTCACATATGTATAATAGAAAAAATACTATTTATAACCACGAATGGATGGAAAGAGTGCATTATCCTGCATATACTTAAAAATGAATGCTAGAACCTTTCAGAAATATTAATAAAAACAATCAGTGGGCCAGTTAGCCCCCCCCCCCCAATTTATAATGATAACACAGCACCGACAATTTGCACCACACGTTATAGCCGCAGTGCGCCCCCTCTAAAAAAAACGCCCTTGATCTCATGTGTAGGTGCCCTCAATATAGGTTGCCAAGCATAGGTGCCCCCAGTATAGGAAGTCAGTTGAAGGTCTCCATCGCCCCCATAGGTAGCCAGGCGTAGGTGCCTCCAGTATAGGTAGCCAGCTATAGGTGCCCACAGTATAGGAAATCAGGTGTAAGTGCTCTCGGTATAGGTAACCAGCTATTAAGCGCCCCCTTGGAAGCCGGCGCCCTGAGCGACCGCTCTGGTCGCACAGGTCAAAGGCCGGCAATGCTTACAAGGCATGATCCAATTAGCCCCTAAAGGGAAAAATTCCTTCCCGACTCCAGATGGCAATCAGATAAAATCCCTGGATCAACATCATTAGGCATTACCTAGTAATTGTAGCCATGGATGTCTTTCAACGCAAGGAAAGCATCTAAGCCCCCTTTAAACGCAGGTATAGAGTTTGCCATAACGACTTCCTGTGGCAATGCATTCCACATCTTAATCACTCTAACTGTAAAGAACCCTTTCCTAAATAAATGGCTAAAACGTTTTTCCTCCATGCGCAGATCATGTCCTCTAGTCCTTTGAGAAGGCCTAGGGACAAAAAGCTCATCCGCCAAGCTATTATATTGCCCTCTAATGTATTTATACATGTTAATTAGATCTCATCTAAGGCGTCTTTTCTCTAGACTAAATAACCCTTCTGTGATTACATTTCTTTAAAACGTTTAAAAAAACTATTTTTTTTAGGTACCTTGAAATGGTTTATAATATCCTGATGCCATCATTGTTTTAGTTTCACTGCTCAGAGCTAATGTAAACAAGTAGTGGCTGTATCTGCTAGTTAGCTAGGCCCTTCTGCACATAACCTTCAGGAATGTTTAACCCTGATTTTGATTCCAACCTGTTTTGAAAGATTTCCATACAACAAAATTGGGTAGGTTTAGTTTATCCAGATCTATACTACTGTGCATGTGCACAACACTCCCGGTGACTTGAGCATGATCGAGGGTGGTGTGGCACATGTGCAGAAGTCGCCAACCCATTGACCCATTACAGGCTGGCAGTGGGCCACTGGAGAAGACAGCAGCTGCAGTGAGGGACACGGATACTTCTGGGACATGGTAGAAGCCCCAGGTAAGTAAAAAAGCATATGCTTATTTCATCTCACAACTCCTTCAAAGTAAACCTGAATTGGCCAAAAATAGTGGCTTCTTACTTACCTGGGGCTTATTCCAGGCCACCTATCCACACCCCAGTCATTCAGGTACCTCGGCATCCTCCTGGTCCCCTTGGTTGTGTCGCTGTCCACGCTGAAAGATCTACCACTAGAGCTCTAGTCATAGATACTGCTCATGTGTACTCCCATCTGCATGTCTCCTCGATTGCGCTCCCGCCACTGTAAGCGTTCTGTGCTTGCGTTGTTCTCAAAAGATGTGTACTGAGCATGTGCAGGATTGCTCCCGATGATGGGAATGTGATTGAGGAGGTCCAAACATGGGGCCGTGCATGTGCAGTAGCTAGAGCTCTAGTCACAGATCTTTCATAGGGGGCAACTGAGGGGACCAGGGAGATGCTAAGGGACGTGACAGACCACAGGGGCTGCTTAATTCTTCTGCTTCATAGACCAGCAGAGATTGCTGATGACACTTCCGGGATGAAGGATCGGCAGCTGGATGAAATGGACATGGTTTATTTTCTGACTATAGATTTGGACTGCTACTCTGAGTCTACAAAAGTCCTGCAGAGTTGGTCATCTGCCAAGGGAAGATGTAGGCTCTTTTGACCGTAGACGGTGGAATTTACTTAGGGGTTTCCACTGTCTGCTGCTTCAGCTGTTCTCTCTGCTTTGTGTGGCACGGAGGATGAGATCAGCCACACACACAGTAGAAACCAGTGACGTTCTGCTCTTATGGAATTCCAGTATCAGAATTACCAGCTTGCATATTAGGGATGTGAGCAAGGCTACAGTCTTGTGCTCGATATCTACATAAACTCATAGAAGTAAAGTCCAGAGAGCAGTACGAAATAGTTTGTTTATTTGTTGTTGTAGAAAACTTGTCTGAAAGAGGACCTGTGTTTACTGAGCCCTCATGTGTCCCTATTATTGTGCCTGACACCTGGGGTTCAGGGTGGTGGTGGACAATGTTCCAATACAAATAATACATACTTACCTGGTCAAATCAGTCTTTATTCTAGCTCTCTGTTAATTCGGTTCATGTGCCCCCCAGAGCTTTTCTCTCTTACTCCAGCACTGCAGCCCACTACTATATCTATTTATCTAGTGCGATACACTTCTTCACCCCACCCTATAACTGGTGTAGATGTTTGGGGAGGGAGTGCTGGATTTGAATTCAGCATATCGAACTTGGAACACCTGAATACTGCTGAACACCACAGTTCAACACCATTTCAGTATGAACAAGCAGCGAACGAGTCAGGCATAGTCCGCTTACTTGAACTTCATAATGCGTTTCACATGATTCTGAGGCTTCCTGTGGTGTTCGGCACAGTATTTAGGGGTTTCGTATTTGATAGGCTGAATTTGAAAAACAACTCTACTCATAAGTATCAAGTGACAGGTTTGCTTTGGATTATATATATATATCTAATTCTCGACGAAGAAATCAATAACAAAAAAATAAAATGATCACTGTCAGTCTCAGTATCCTTGAATGAGAGTTTAAAAGCAAGTCACACACCTATCTGTCTACATTCATGTTCTACCCACTGGAAATTTCCTCCTTAGTTACGGGCCTTCTTTTTGTCTAGAGATGTCTTTTAGAAGCATGCACACTTTGTAGTCTCTTTGCTTACTTTGTGGCAAGGATCATCTTTTTCCGTGCTGTCTGCTCTTTCTGTTCCATGTGCTGTCTGGCCAAGTGTTCTCCTACGGCCTTTGCGGGGAATTCTGTTTCACACGTGTAGCCGAAGTCTCTGGCCAAATGCAAAGCTTCACCTGGAGGAAACACACGAAAGCAGAAAGAATCCTTGTGAATTTTATTCCAGAGGGAACTCAGAAAAAAAATCTGATATGAGGAACCAAAAAACAATATAATCTACCTCATCAAAATAATGAGATATGTGGTGTAGAAGGAGAGGTGTTCATAGACAATGGTTCCTGGAGAGGCAAAATCATGAAAGGCAGGTGAGGACCACAAGCCCATTCTCACCTAGGTTAGTGATCGTGAGAACTTCTAGATGAAAGGCACTCTTCAATAATGGGCAAGGGAGTATGATAAAACACCCACACTCCCACCAAAGGTACTAAGAATAAATGAGGTAGCAGGAGGCACCAAAAATATTTTAAAAAGACTAAAAAACATTTTAATGCACAAGTGTTAGGCTTACCGTCAAAGATGAAAGTGCCACCATAAAGAGTTAAGTATCGAATGCAAAAGGACAACTTCAGTGGTGATTCTGCAGAACTTTATAATGTTACTTTATAAGGCGGTTGTAGCGGGATAAAACCCACACAAACATTATGCAATAAATACTTAACCTTTTATGGTGTTTTTTCATCTTTGAGGGTAAGTTCCGTTAAATGGTTTTTAGCCTTCTTATATATTTTTTACACCTCCTACTATCCAATGTATTCTTAATGTTACAAACTGATGCACCTTAGAATATAAACTATTCATAATATAATATTAGCAAGTTCACAGTGGTCAACTGTGTGAGTTTCTAAAGCAACACAAACATTTTTTTAATCTTATCCATTATTACAATTGTTTTTTTATTAGCTTATTGTTTGTGACCAGTCTGACAAAGGTTGCTAGGGAGGAATTTATAAACTGGTGCATCAAGGATATATATATTTTTATACAGACATATAAGACAACATTTTTACAGACTTTTTCCTTACATTATTTATTTCAAATAAGGATGTATTAATCCATTAGCAACTCCAATAGTGAGATAAGTGCCCTGCTTTTGTCCTCAGGCGACAAAACTGGTTGTGCTGCAAATTCTTGGAATGCTTTGATCTCTCTCTACAGAGCAGAGGATATTTAAACTGAAAGCAGAAGTCCTCTGTTTTTGTCTCACACACTGCCCCCTAGTAACAAGTGGCCATACATACACATTACAGCAGTACTAACTTACATTTCCCTGCTTTTAACTAAGAAATAAAAAAAATGTACTAAAATAAATTGGCCTGGAGCACATGCATGCCTCTAAATAAATTGGCTGCTAAAACTACAATGCCTAGTCTTGGTATTCAAAAACAAACATACAAACAAACAATTAACAACAGCATTATCCCCCTTGTTTTTATATTTAAAACTTAATATTAACCTGGTTGTCATCCTAAAATTGTATTCTCAGGCTGATGAAATCATTACCCTAAATACACCGCTAAACCACCAACTTCATTGAAAATACAAATTAAAATATTCTATTCTCTGCTATTCCAGCCAACAGAAAAAGAAAGAAATGAAAGAAAAATAGACTAAGTAAAATACCTAGAGCATAATAAATAATATAATCAGATTTTGGTCAGGGAAACAAAAGGCAACATCGGGCCATGAAGAGAAGCTATGAGACGTGATATGTGAAAGATCTCTTCAGGCCTTGGAAGTAAGATCTGGCTTGGTTTGATCAGTACATCCAAATATTCAAGGGAATAAAGGAAGGTGGGTTTGTAATGCCTGCTACGTGAGGATTTACTTTCATCCACCTCTAACTGAAAGCACAAATCCAATCCAGGAGCTTTATGTTCACGTATGCTGCGTGACTTTATCTGGCGTGATGAAAGACGAGAGGGAAATCTCACTAAGACCTTCAGGTTTCCGAACAACAGAAGAAGGTTTGCAATGGTCTGACGGCTGCTGAAGGTTGAGGTTATCCTGATTCCAGGTTCCAGCGGAGGAGAGAAGCACTTACCTTCTACTAATGATGTCAACAGGGTTACATTTGCAGCTTTCCTCCTGCCAGCAGGTAGATTAAGGCCCAGCCTGTCCAATTTTTCTCTCAAACATCGTCCCCCGTTTTTGGACTTTGCCCTGTGGAGTGCAATAAAACCCCTCTGTTTAGTAAAGAGATAAGTACTTGAGTTTTCTTCTTAATCTCTTCAAAATATTCTGTATGGTGTTCAGAGATGCTTCGTTCATATAAATGTTCAAGTTTCATGTACCTACCTCAACCAAATGCAGATGAAGGTTGGTTATGTACATAGCAATTTGTTCCAGCTTTGATCACTTTTGACCCCCAAATGATAATCTATTTATCAGTTTCAGGTAGTGTTTGTTTGATAAAATATTGATTGGGCGTGTTGGAAAATCTTAAAGTTGTGGTGGGGCAGTGCGGATTTAAAGGCCACATAGTGTCCGTACTGCATGGAGTGGCACAATACAGGTGGTTTGATTTTCTCAGTCTCCCAGGGTTGTCTTGGCCAAAAATCTACCATATGTACAAGTGTCTCCCAAGGTCATTTAGAGATTCGGCATTATGGAGACATCTTGCCACTGAAGAACCCAAGAGGATAAAAAAGCCAATGAGGGATTGAATCAAAGCTAGAATTTTAATTTCGGAAGAAAGTGGGCTTTAAAGTATTTTTCATGGGCAATTACTAGATTTCACTCTTCAGACGTATTGCTAAATGAACCCCAAGGACAATACATAACACCAACAATGTATGAAATACAATGTGCTAAGTAATGAGGTGTTAATGGTAATATGTACCTCCGTAATATGCCACCCAGTAGAGATGCATTGAGGCATTCTGGTGGAGATAGTCGTCTTTTCACTTCCGCTATGGTGACTTTGTATTTAGACGTGGAGCTAAGAAGAGAGAGACGGCCCGGAACAGAACAGAACAGATCTGTGGGGTTCACAACACATGTTCCACCTAAAGACAAACAGAAGGATAGGTTAATAAATTCAACAATCATGAGCTTACCACAAAAATACGAGAACCAACAAGTGCAAGTCACTAGTACTGTACACAAAAAAGCACCATGGAGTGTTTATACGTCTTTCAGACATCTACACCAGGCAGGGGCTTAGATAGAAATCTTGGGTCCCCATAGCACCATTGTAGTTGGGGCCCCCTCAATAAAACTGTATCCTTTTGCCCCTACACACCAGTTTTAGGTAGCTGGAGGAGGCCCCATAGTTTTAAGTAGCCCTCCACTATTGGTAACCAGAGGCACCACCTAGTATTATGTAGCCCTTCAATGTATAGGTAGCCAGCAGGACCTCAATAAAGGTAGCCAGATGTGACCCCTCCTCCCATGCAGAGTAGCATCATGAGGGGAGCATAAGAGAGAAGTAATTCGCCTCTCCAGACTCTAGAGGCAGTCTACCATGTTCTGGTGTCCCTGCCTCTATGATTAGAGCGTCCTCTATCATTACGTAACCTCACAGTGGGTCGTGTAACGAGAGCACTGTAGTCTTGAAAACAGGAACGCCTGGAGACAGGAGATCACCGGTGGTGACTGAAGAGAATAGTTACTTCTCTTGTGCTACTCAGCACCTTAGTAGGCCATGAGTCTTCATGAGACCCGCTGTGGACCCCCTTATAGCAGCTGACCACTCATACGAGCACCTCTTGGCTACGGGCCCCATAGCAGATGCTATGGCTGCTATGGTGATTCCTACACCACTAACACCAGGAACAGAATAGAAAGAAGTCATACTTAAGTTCTACAAGGTCAAATCACACCCTAGTGGGGCACTAGGGTTGAGTGAAAATGTCAATTTTTTCTTTACCAAAATGTTAAAAAAAAGCCTAACATTTTTACAAAACTAATTCTTTCAACAAAGCAGATTAGTTTTTGAAGAGGGGTTGGGTGAGCCAATGTCAGGAGGCAGGCAGGGGCGTATTCTTTTTTCTATATTTCAAAGAAAGCTTTATTCAACATAATAAAAGTACGAAAGGCAGGGGAGTGTCCTATTACATAATTACCAACACAGAATAAATAAAAATATTTATAGGGCAGGGAGGGATCTGCTGCCGATACATATAATTTTTACAGAGCAGCATTAGAGCCAGCCAAAACTCACAACACAACAAAGAAAACATTCACAAATAATTTTGTGAGACATCATCTGCATGCGCAAGTATGTTCTGCACCTATGCAGTGGTGGAGCAGAGTGGTCAGTACACGCAGATAGGCACACAAGTTAGAGAGTATGTAATTCTGTGGAAGTTAAAATGTTGTTTAGGGAATGTTTATTTTTCCTTCAATAAATTATATTAACCTTCCTGGCGTTAAGCCCGAGCTGAGCTCGGGCTATGCCGCCGGAAGGCACCGCTCAGGCCCCACTGGGCCTATTTGCATAATTTTTTTTTGCTACACGCAGCTAGCACTTTGCTATCTGCGTGTGCAATGCGATTGCCGCCACTACCCGCCAATCCGCCGCTATTCATCACGCCGCGGCCGCCCCCCCCAGACCCCCTGCGCTGCCTGGCCAATCAGTGGCAGGCAGCACTGTGGGGTGAATCAAAGTCCCCTTTGACGTCACGACATCGATGACGTCGATGGCATCATCCCACCTGTCGCCATGGCGACGGGGAAGCCCTCCAGGAGATCCCGTTCTTTGAACGGGATCTCCTGATCTCCGATCGCCTCCGTCTGGGGGGATGATGCCACCTTGTCCCGCTACATGAAAAAAAATAAAAATTAAATAGCTTTGCTGCCCCCTGGCGGATTTTGATAAACCGCCAGGAGGGTTAAAAAAAAAAAAAACTTTACTGAAGAAAAACATGCAGAAATACATCGTACACCACCGTCAGGAAATGCAGCTTACTTAGAATAGAGAGGAACATAGAGAATACAGGAAATGACAATACCATAGAGATCATTTTACAGACAGTGACATCTTGTGGTTGCTTTACTATACTGCAGTTTAGGTACCATCTATATATATAATCTATATATATAATAAAGTAAGTGCCTCAACCTTCAAACAAGAAGAAGAAGTAGTGCCCTGCCCCCAGGGCCGGTCCAAGCAAGAAGAAGAAGTAGCGCCCTGCCCCCAGGGCCGGTCCAAGCAAGAAGAAGGGGCTGGTCCAAGCAAGAAGAAGAAGTAGTGTCATATCAAACCAAGGGCAAAGAGGGATAATTTGCATATTTATTAGCAGTGCATTGTGGGTAACCACAAATGTTCACTTAAAGCGGAATTATTGCAGATTTGCTTCTGTTTTAAGAAGGAAAATTACACCAAGCTTTGCTTTTTTTAGTAGGAGGGATTTTTGGTCTCTTTTATCCCCCTATACATTCTTAGTAGTTTGGGTCACCCTGAGCTGCTTGGTCACTCTGTTGTACTGGTCCAAGCCCTATCTCATGCAGCCTTATCAAATCCCTGCTATGGCTATCATTCATGAAAGTGCTGTCGGTATGGAGAATCAGTGTGGGAAAACACCACTGATGGTGTTTTTGACTTCTGGCTGCTGATTCATAAAAAAGTATCCAGGTGTGGTAGCAGAGTGGAGATTCCCTGCACTAGGCAGGCAGTAGGCTTGCGGAGACATGGAAGCTGCCAAGTTGATACATTTCTCCGTGTTCCACTCTACTGCAGCTGCCTGGGAGGTCTCTGTGTCTCCATTCACTTAACATTGTTATCGCCACATCAGAGGGAGCGGTACTTCCCGACCTCACACCCCTTGCGGTGATCTTTATGAATTAACATTTTGCTGCATTTTTTACAATAAACACCGCACAAGGCGGTGATTTATCGCTCTGCTTGGTAATGTCAGCTTTTGATGCGGAAGGAGCCGTTATGAATGCAGATTTTGCTACGTGTGCGGGAAAGTCAGCTGTTTTAAGCATTTCCGCATTCGGAAATGTTTTATGAATGATAGCCTATGTAGTGATGAGAACCAAAGGTCTGAAATAGGCTGTCACATCACATGTGGGTTTGATATGACTGTGTAAAACTTAAAGCTAAAGGCTTGCTTGGCTTACTAAGGGTGAAAAGGAATAATTTACATATTTAGTAGCAGTGCATTGTGGGTTATCACAAATGCTCACTTATAGCTGAGTAATTGCATATTTCTTTCTGTTTTAGGAAGGCAAATTACACTAAGCTTTGCTTTTTTTAGTAGGAGGTCTTTTTGGTCCCTTTTATCCCCCTATACATTCCGAGTGGTTTGGGTCACCCTGAGCTGCTTGGTTACTCTGTTGTGCTGGTCCAAGCCCTATCTCAACCAGCTGTATCAATACCTGCCATGTACTGATGAGGACCAAAAGTCTGAAACATGCTGTCACATGTGGGTTTGATATGACTGTATAAAATTTAAAGCTATATGCTTGCAATACACCAGTGGCTCTGGATGTTTGCTTGGCTTACTAAGAGGAAAAAGGAATTATTTGCATATTTAGTAGCAGTGCATTGTGGGTGATCACAAATGTTCACTTATAGCTGAATAATTGCATATTTCTTTATGTTTTAAGAAGGCAAATTATACCAAGCTTTGCTTTTTTTAGTAGGAGGTCTTTTTGGTCCCTTTCATCCCCTTATACATTCCGAGTGGTATGGGTCACCCTGAGCTGCTTGGTTACTCTGTTGTACTGGTCCAAGCCCTATCTCATACAGCCGTATCAATCCCTGCCATGTACTGATGAGGACCAAAAGTCTGAAACAGGCTGTCTACATGTGGGTTTGATATGACTGTGTAAAATTTAAAGCTATATGCTTGGTATACACCAGCGGCTCTGGATGCTTGCTTGGCTTACCAAGAGGGAAAAGGGGTATTTTTCATATTTAGTAGCAGTGCATTGTGGGTAACCACAAATGTTCACTTATAGCTGAATTATTGCAGATTTCCTTCTCTTTTAAAAAGGCAAATTACACCAATACAGTGTGCGGCATTGCAGGAAGTGACGACAGTGGAACGCACGATGGAACACGGAAGAGGTGAGTTATCCCCGCCCGCTGCCTCTTACTAATAGTTGCGGCTGCTACTGTGCTTAAGCTGGAGGGGAAGTGCACATGGGGGACCAAGTTGGGGGGGGTGTCCTGCTGAGCTTAAGCTGGAGGGGGAGTGCACATGGGGGACCCAGGTGAGGGGGGGGGGGTTTCCTGCTGAGCTTAAGCTGGAGGTAGAGCACACATGGGGGACCCAAGTTGAGGGGGGGTCCAACCTCCCTCCCCACCGCTGTGCCCAATACCCCCTTCCTGCCCTCTACCCTCTTATGTGGCGTATGCTACGCCGCGGGTCGGCTAGTACTGTATATTCTGGCGTATAAGACGACTGGGCGTATAAGAGGACCCCTTACTTTTATTAGTTAAAATACACATTTTGGTATATACTCGCCATGTAAGACGATCCCTCTTGACTCTTGGACATTTGTATACTGTACTGTATGTACTGGTGCTATACTGTATAAACAGATACAGATACTGGTGCTGTACTGTATGTGGTACCCAGTATACAACAACCAACTAATCACATATACCTTACCGGCGATTGGCTGGTTGTTGTATAGAAAACGTGCTTGGATTGGTCAGCTATCCCTGTCTCCAAGACGATCAGAGCCGTAGCGCAAACATGTCTATTTCACCCATCTGGGCCGCCCTTGTATACTATTACCTCCTTCTTTGCCTCTCAGATCTCGCACATGCGCACCTGCGCCGCTACACTGCAGTCCTCAGGAGCGAGATCTGAGAGGTAGAGAAGGAGGTACAGTATTAGGATACAAGGATGGGCCTGACGGGTGAAAGAACCGCTCCGCCCTTCACTTACACCTTCCTAGTGAGGTTTCTTTTCACCTCGTCATCAGGGCAGTGTTAAGTCACTTCTTTCCAGGAATCCTGGTGAGTGGATTTTCCTCTACCATACTTGTACAGCACAACCCTTACTGCTTTCATACAGTCGCCTTATACAGTGGGGATGCGGCTGCGGACGTTTTTGAGCTCCCCCCACCGTTTGCGGCAACCGCAGATTCTCCAGTCTGGCTCGAAGGTTTCAGCACCTGCCCTATAAGACAACACGCTGCGTATAAGACGACCCCCGACTTTTGAAAAGATTTTCCTGGGCTAAAAAGTAGTCTTATACGCCAGAATATACAGTAATAATGTTGTTAAACCTCTAACACACAATACAGTTCCACAAGGCTGTTTTTCCATGAGCGATTTCATGCTACTACATAGGACTGTACTTGCTCATGCGCAGTAGATCAGCACTTGTACATGGACAGGACTGAAGCCACAAGAACAAATACACAAAGCTCTAGTCTACAAGTGAACAGAGGCGCCAGAAGAATAAATTATCATACATTTATTAAAACATGGAAGTGGCAGTGGTGGATTCTTACCCACTCCAAAGGACACAACAATGCAAACGTGTTAACGTGTTAACAGGAAATGTATTTATACACTCCACAATATTTGCAACGCGTTTCACAGGCGTGACCCTGCTTCATCAGGCAGTCAGATAGAAGTATACAGCAAATGCCATCCAGGTCTGTGCCAAGCGCCTCCTGTTAAACGTTAACACGTTTGCATTGTCGTGTCCTTTGGAGTGGGTAAGATTCCACCACTGCCACTTCCACTTGAAAACTGTATTAGTCTACTCCTGGTGGAGGGGTGAAAACCCGATTTTTTCTTCCTATCTACAGAAAGTGACTTCTTAGTCCAGAGAGGGAACAGGCTTGTTCTTCCCACCTGCATCTTCAGTGGTTGTCTAAGCAGTAACCCTGGTTTGTACGTATTACTATACTTACCTTAACTTTCCTCGACTTTACCAATACATACTACACCATATTGGGCTCTCGGTGTCCCTCTCTCTTCTCTCTTTACAAAGCGTTAGTCAGATATGTTTAAAGGGCCCTTGCGCAGGAACGGTGGTCTCGAAAATGACTCTGTAAGCCTCTGGATTATCTACTAATGTAACTTTTATCTTATTTCTCCTTACTTTAAACACTGTACCCCCCAACCCAAAATGTAAATGGACAGAATCTACCCCCATGTAATTCAGCAGTGTGAGTCCACCATCACAAATTTAAAGAGACTATGTAACAAAATTTTCAGCCTTATTTCTTCTCACCTATAAGTTCCTATACCTGTTTTAATGTGCTCTGGATTACTGCAGCCTTTTCTAGTTGCACTATCTCTGTAATATACCTTATCTTCTTTTCTTTGTCAAGCTTTGTCGACCCAGGGAGGAATGCACTGCCTCTGTTGTAATGAACACAATATACACATATACATACACACATATTAGTGTGTGTGTGTTTGTGTGTATATATATATATATATATATATATATATATATATATATATATATATATACAAACATCACTTCCTGGTTAGTGGTCATGTTTTTTTGATTGTAAACACTGCCTAAAAGTGGCGATTAAAAGCCAGGATCGCGGCGGGGTGCGGCAGAAATGGCACAGAGGATTCCAGGAGATCACAGTGACTCGATTGGTTTGTTGGTATGACTGCTGGCCTGTTCTATGCTAGTGCATTAGCTAGCATACCGGTAACAGCCAGACAAATAGCACTTTAAACATGAATGTAGATAGATAAGATACATAGAATATATACAGATAAAGGGCAGGGTTTTGAGTGCATGCTAGGTGGTTCTCAGCTAAGGCAGCTGATCAGGGCTGCCTCTGCCAAAAATTTAGACTGAGGCCCCGATAGGTAAGTGAGAATTCTGAACTGCTGGATCATCTCATCCATTTGCAGGCAGACTCTCAATCCACATATAGTTACTGACTCCTTTGTGTTTGTTTAGGCAGATCAACTGTCTAATTAGTTATTATCAGTAGCTGTGAATAGACTGCAGGAGAGCTATGCCAAGCCAGTAAACAGTGAGGCTTAACCCTTTCAGCGCCTTCTGTAAGACTGAAACCAAGAACAACGTCTGCTTTTTTTCAAGTGTAACTGTCGGGCATAAAATCAAAAATCAATTCTTTATGTTTATCTGGTAAACAAGTAATACAGATTGCTAACCAGGCAATCCAAAAGTTAAAATCTCTATTACTTTTCTTGTTTATAAATGATCATTCCCCATTTCACCTGACTCTTATTTGGTACGCTGCCGCACAAAGGAAGTTGCAGGGCATGCTGGGTTGTCTTTTTTTGCTTCTTTATTTCCCCCTTAGACTTAACCAATGTACAGAAGCAATAAAGGACAACCCAGCATGCCCTGCAACTTCCTTTGTGTGGCAACGTACCAAATAAGAGTCAGGTAAACTGGGGAATGATCATTTCTAAACAAGAAAAGAAATAGAGATTTTAACTTTTGGATTGCCTGATTAGCATCCTTATTACTTGTTTACCAGATAAACATAAAGAATTGATTTTTGATTTTATGCCCGACAGTTACACTTTAAAGGAATTGTAATGATTATGCAGATCTTTTTACCCCATAAAGGTTATCATGCTGTGGCTAAGCTTTTAGAGCAGAGACAGGAAGCTCTGAGTTGAGTTCCACTTTAGGGGAGAATAGTATTTAGTACTGGGTGGAGACTATAGGAGGGAGGGGCAGTGATGGGCATGGGGTGGGTCAGTTAAGCTAGATTTAGTCATACTAGGTTAGAGGGAAAATTGTGTTGAGCTACTTATGGAAAAGAAGGGGTAATATGTCAAGCATGCAGGGGAAAAAGCAGGGGAGTGACAACAGCCCATAAGGCCTCCCTGCAAAATTGTCATGGTGCCTATGGAGTCCAAACTCCTCCCCGCCGTAACCGATCTGACCCCCCCCCCCCCTTCCCACACACACCTTGCCCTGATATGGATGCAGAATAGCGCAGGGACCAGAGTAACATTTACCTGCTCCAGCACTGTGGGTCTCTTCCATGCATCAAAGCTTCACACTCTCAGCTGCCATTCGCCGGCTCCCAATCACGTGACTCGCATTGGTCATGTGATCGGGAGCCAGCGAATAGCAGCAGAAAGTGTACGGCTGTGATGCATGGAGGAGACACTCAGTGCTGGAGCAGGCAAGCAGCATTACTGCACTACCTGTGCTACTCTGCATTTGTATAAGGAGAGGAAGGAGGAGTGGGACCCCACAGCCCCCCGGGCCCCCCAGCTGTTGCAGGGGTCGCAGGGGTTATTGTTACACCTCTGGTAAATATTATTTGGCACTGATCGTAATATGAATCATAAATGCCATTGCTGTAACAGATTTTCACTAGATTTGATGTTAATATTTAATCCAATGCGTAATATATTAAAGCGGAATATAACCCTGATTTTCTTCTTTGCTCTGAGGGCCCGTTTCCACTATAGCGTTGCGGAATCGCCGGCGAATCACCGCAGGAAAATCGCATGCGGGTGCGATTCCGCATGCGTTTTTTTGCCGCGATTTCGCATGCGATTTTGCATAGGTAAGGGTGATGCGATTTTAACCATGTCACTGCCTGTGTGAATTAACATGGGTACCTATGCGAAATCGCATGCGAAATCGCGGCAAAAAACGCATGGGGAAAACGCATGCGATTTCCCTATTAAATACATTGCGTGCGATTCGCCTGCATTCCACACGCAGGCGAATTCTGAGGGCCCTACCCTGCAGATTTTTTCTGCACAGAAAAACGTGCAGGAAAACGCACAAGTGGAAACAGTCCCATCCACTTGCACTGGCTATGCGAATTTGCATGCGGGCCCTAAAAGATTATTTACAGCATACAATATACTAACACAATGTTAGTACAGCATTCAAAGGGTTACATCACAGGGCTGACTCTTTCTTCTACAGGGAGAACCTGCATCCGAACTGCTTATAATCTTATCTTGTGTACACATTCTTTACTTGATACATTTATGTAAACATTCTCTGACTGTGCAGGACTTCAGCTGATGAGTCCTGGAGTGAAAAACAGATCAGAAATAACTGCTGGCAGCATTTACAACAGAATGACAACAGTTATAAGTAAAATGCACCAGCAGCTTTCAATGTAATGTAACTGAACTTTGGGAAGTTATAATGTCTATATGAATAATAATACTTGTGCACAAAAGAAAATATGAAAATTATATGGGTTATAAAAAGTAGGAAAACACATTCTATGCCTTACTACAGATCAGTCTTTCTTAACCAGGGTTCCTTGAGTACTCTGCAGGGTTTCCTTGGTATTTCCCCCATCATGGGGTAGTATAATGCAGCACACTCTAATAGGGGGTACTGTAAAAAGAAGCCCTGAATTGGTGGTCAGAATAATAATGAACACAATAAAAAGCACTAAAGAATAAAGGGACACTATAATGAAATGCACTGTAATAGGGCATAAACAGCCACACCAGCTTTTAACCAGCTGAGCGGTCTGGACGAGCTCAGCTCGTCCAACACCGCCAGCGGCTGCCGCTCAGGCCCTGCTGGGCCGATTTTAATGAAATAAAAAGCAGCACACGCAGCCGGCACTTTGCCAGCGGCGTGTGCTGCCTGATCGCCGCCGCTCTGCGGCGATTCGCCGCGAGCAGCGGCGAAAGAGGGTCCCCCCAGCCGCCTGAGCCCAGCGTAGCCGGAACAAAAAGTTCCGGCCAGCGCTAAGGGCTGGATCGGAGGCGGCTGACGTCACGACGTTGGCTGACGTCGATGACGTCACTCCGCTCGTCGCTATGGCGACGATATAAGCAAAACAAGGAAGGCCGCTCATTGCGGCCTTCCTTGTTTATTCTGGGCGCCGGAGGCGATCGGAAGATCGCCTCCGGAGCGCCCTCTAGTGGGCTTTCATGCAGCCAACTTTCAGTTGGCTGCATGAAATAGTTTTTTTTTTATTTAAAAAAAACCCTCCCGCAGCCACCCTGGCGATTTAATCAGAACGCCAGGGTGGTTAAAGACCATGCCACCAGCAAAATAAATGCAGGGGTTCCTTGAGATCCAAAAATTACCTGCAGGGGTACCTACTTAGTGCCGGAATTAGGCCAAGGCCACCTAGGCCATGGCCTAGGGCACCACAGGAGCAAGGGCGCAACAGCAGCAGGCTAAACTGGTGCAGCATTTGCAGGCTTGCAAATGCTGCAATGCAGGGAGATCAGGCGAGCACCTGCGTCCGTGCGTCACATGTACGCGCGACGTAAGCGGCGCTCAGGGGGCGTGGCCATGCCCCCCGTCATACGCTGAGTGGCGCTTTTCCGACATTATAAGGCGCTACGAGTTTTTAATCCCTTATCTCCGAGGAAGTACCGGTTGGTACGATACATGTGAAATCAGCCCCCATCCCGGCGCGGTGTCCGTCTCTTAGTTGCACAGCGGTAAGCAGGTTTATTTATTTTATACTCTTGCAATGTGTCCTATGTTTATTGGTTACAATTGGAGATGCATGCCTTTTTGGACTAGTCTGCTGTTATCGTGTTATATGCTGGAGACGCATTATACTTGTTAATATTTATTAGGAACGCTCTGTTCTTGGTATACTATATTACCTATCCGCTGCTGGCTTGGTGTTGGTCTTTGGTTTTATTCTTATTTTGTAGTACGCTTTGTCTAATAAATGTATATATTTTACTTGCACGATACTGGCTTGTATTTTGATACTTCCTAGAGTCATGGATTCTTAAGCAGCATTGGAGACGGAAAGGAAGAGGTAGCTTCGGCACTGGAGACGAGCGGAGAAATGAGTGAGACTGATGTCTGCTGCAGTGTGAAGGTGAGCTGGCTACCTATACTGACAGGGGGGTGGGAAAAGGAGGAATTAAAAGATCCATCTGGCTACCTACACTGGAGGGAAAGGGGGAGGGGTCATCTGGTTACCTATACCGCACTGGAGGGAAGGGGGAGGGGTCATCCCGCTACCTTTACTGAAGGGGAGCGGCATCAGTGGTCTTGGGCGGTAAAGAGTACAAATCCGGCCCTGGGTACCTTGTGATCCAAAAACTATTTGCAGGGTTCCTCCAGGGTAAGAAGGTTGAGAAAGGCTGCTATAGACAGACAGGTCGGTAGATAATTGAAGGCTACATAGTTATTATTTATAGAGCCATAGTGAATACATTTATCAGTAAAGATTATCAGATCGCGTTCTATGTATTCCGAGGCCTCCGTAATGCTTCTTGACGCCAGATATTTAAATGAGCCGCAGTCTGTGTTCCTCAATTCTTTTATCGACTTTGAGGCTGACTGTACACTATATATTTTTAATGTACATGAATGACAATTGCTGTATGAAATAAATCATGAACAAGTCCACAAAAGGTTCCCGCTGGTAACAACAATGGTACTGCTGAAGGCTACGTCTTTGCCTCAGCCTGGCGCTGCATGTGTTGCAGGAGAAATATATTATTTACATTCACATCTATGGGAAAAATATGCCTGCTCCTTCGTATGAGGCTGTGGGCCCGGCCTGTTACATGGTAATCAAGAAGTTGTGAGATCAGCAGCAAAAACTAGACAATGATGTCATCCTCCCAATGCCCGTCTGTGGTCCGATCACATCAATAAACAAAGTAATCCATAAAAGATACAACAAAGCCTATTTGTTCAAACGTATTTCCTTAAGAAACCATGAAATACAAATGCTTGATGAATTAAGGCCATCTACACGCCTTATACTGAATTGTTTGCCTAAGGCCAGTTTCACACCTAACGTTAGCGGCGCAATGGTTCTTGGGATGTACCATGTGGGGGTTGGGGAGGTTGGAATTGGTGTAGATCACCGATAGGAGCTGAGCACTAGGGGGTGCTTTAGCTCCACGCTGGGTCTTGCCACATGGTGGGGCCGTCCTGAAGATGAACATCCCTTTAGAAGCGAGTATAGCAGAGTGGTTTTGGACTCTATTTGGGGCTGTGTTAGGTTACATAGGGAAGGAGGGGTTAATTAGGAGTTCATTAGAACAAAATGCTGGAGATAGGCTTTCAACTAAACAGGATCATTAGTCACCTTGCACGTAGATACCCCACACCCTGCTGACTACTCATCATACTGAATATTATTAGCCCCACAAACTCAAAGGTATTATTATTATTGTTGTTTTCACATGATTTCACATTTCATTTCACATTTCCTTACTGTGTGAGTCTGATATAGCCATTTGTCTCTGATCCTACAGCTATATACCCCTCATATTATTGCCTGATGAAGTAGGGTTATACCTGTGAAACGCGTTGCACATCCTTTGGAGTATGTCAATAAAATTCTGTGATTTTCAAATAGACAGTATTTGTGTCTGCTTAAAGGAGGTAAGTCCACTGCTGCCTCCTCAGCAGTTTTAGCAATTTTAGCTACCGGTATTTTTGTTCTTTTGGCTCCCCTGTTTGCTTTATACAATACTTAAGTCCACCCTCGGTGGAGGGGTGTCACCCCTCCCCCCTTTTACTAATCTACGGAGAGCGATTTATTAATGCTGAGTGGGGACAGGTCTTATTTGCTCACCTGCATTTACAATGGTTGCCTACTAGGTAACCCTGGTTTGTGAGTATTACTTACACTACCTTCCTCTACACTACCCATTTGAATACCAGTACTTACTACACTATATTGGGCTCTCTGTGTCCCCTCTTTTGTATGCTCTGCCTTTGAAGCATGAGGTCATGAGCTTGACTAGAAAAAAAAAAAAGAGTGACTTCTTAACCCAAGTGGAATTGGGTTTGTTCTTTACACCAGCCTTTATGGTGGAAGCCTTTGTGGTAACCCTGGTTTGTGAGTATTATTCACTTTGACATACCCTCTACTTCGTGGTACATTGACATAATAGTATTACATGATATTGAGCTCTCAGTTGTCCCTTTTTTGTCTTTACAAACTGCTTTAAAGAGAAACCTCGACCAAGAATTGAACTTTATCCCAATCAGTAGCTGATATCCCCTTTTACATGAGAAATCTATTCCTTTTCACAAACAGAGCATCAGGGGGCGCTGTATGGCTGATATTGTGGTGAAACCCCTCCCATAAGAAACTCTGAGTACGTACTCCTGGCAGTTTCCTGTCTGTGAACCTTGCTGCATTGTGGGAGATAGCTGTTTACAGCTGTTTCCAACTGTCAAAAAACCATGCAGCAGCTGCATCACCTGCCAGCAGTAAAAATGTTCTCTGGAGTTCCTCTTTAAGTTACAGATGTACTTATAGTAAATCTATCCATAAGTGTACACGGGAGTCCTTCCAGCTTTAAATATGGAGGGGAACCGTAGAGCCTGATCTAATCTCACCCTTTGAACTATGGGGATTTTTAGTGTGGCCACCGGTATAATGAGACTGCATCTCATATCTTGAAAGGGGAGACGCTACTCTTTGAAAACAGGCCCTTTCCTGCTTCCCCCGGAGCACCCGGCTTTAGAGATGTAAAGTTGTCTGTCAGGGTTCCTTAGCTTGGAAACGTGTGTTCTGGAGAGCCCAGGGCAGTTATGCTTTATTGTCCCTTCACATATCACTTCACGTGGGCATGATCTGAGCATCAGACCGGCCTTTCTTTTGCAGATGTGAACATGGACATCGAGAGATTCACGCAAGTGGGTGCCCCAGTGTCAGCTTATCTCATTCTGCTCTCACAGAAACAATCAACAATATTTGTAAAAATAGCTCTAAACTAGAGAGACAGCTAGTAAATCTGAGGCCAATTAAATGCAGTAGCTGACGACTGTGGTTGAACCAATTAAATGCAGTAGCTGACGACTGTGGTTGAACCAATTAAATGCAGTAGCTGATGACTGTGGTTGAACCAATTAAATGCAATAGCTGATGACTGAAAATGGACCAATGGCAATCTGCATAATCTGCAGATAATTGGCATAAAATTTTGCATGTAGCTGGGGATTGTGATTTAACCAACCAAATTAGATTGCAAGCTTACAAGGGCCTTCTCAATTTTTTGTGTCTTGGAACTTTGTTGATCATAGTACATTTGTTCTGGTTATCCGGCACCGTTGGTGATCGGCTGATGCCAGTTAAGTGGGTTTTCTGGTTGCTTGAGACTCGATGTTAAAAATAGGCCCAGCTAATACAGGACTATACGCCTACTCTATATACACCATGAACTCAAATGTAAAAATACAGTAATTGAAAGTTTATTAACCTTGGGATAGCTGTGGAACCAGTCTTTAAAGGGGAACTGAACTGAGGAAATAATTTAAACAGACACTGTAAACGTAAAAACATCCCCTGGGGAGGTACTTACCTCGGGAGGGGGAAGCCTCTGTGTCCTATCGGGGCTTCCCCGTTGTCCGACGGTGGCAGCGATGGCAGCCCCGAAACAACAGCAGACAAGGTAAGTCCGCCGTGGTGCAGTAGCGCCTGCAATATTTATCTTCCCCGCCTCCAGGGCAGGTGCAGTAGTGGGTCCCCGATCGGCTCAGGTGGTAATAGCCAATCCTGATTGGGTCCGCTCTATTGGAGCCAGGAAGGTAAATATTTACCATATTTTCCACCGTATAAAACGCAATGGTCTGGGATCAGTGCGGGAGCATGGCGAAGGTAAGTTGCCACTATTCACACTTCACCCGGGGGGCCAGGAGACACAAGGGTGAGGGAGGGAGGAAGAGACGCAGGGAAGGGAATAAAGAGAAGGGGACACAGGAGAACCAATGTGGAACGCAGGAGCACCCATGGGAGACAGAGGAAGACACCTAGGAGATACATGAGGACACATGGGGAGACATGGGGATACAGGAGGACATAGAAAGACATGTGGGGGGACACAGGAGCACACAGGAGGACACATGGGGGACAAATGAGGACACCATCTGGGGGAGAACATGTACAAAACGCACCAGGTTAAGTATACAGTATATTTTTTTTCCTGATTTTTGCTCTCTAAACCTAGGTGCGTCTTATATTCCGGAGCGTCTTATATGGCGAAAAATACAGTACATGCCCGCCATTCGGGGACTTCTAGCGCTGCCACTGTGGGACGGAGGAGAAAGGGGGAAGCTCCGACAGGTTTCAGAGGCTTCCCCCTCCCGAGGCAAGTACCCTCCAAGGGACTTTTTAATTTACAGATTCTTTTTATAATTAAAAAAAGTGCATTATTACAGAGGAACTGTAATAAAAATAACATATTGAATAAAATTGCTTATTTTTTAACAATATTCTTTTGGAAATTATTCAATCCCTGATTTGCATTCTGAAATGTATCCCAGGCAGCAACATCTTTAGTTCTGACGGGAGATTGTTCTTTTACGGAGAATTCTATGCACATAGAGTGCTGGTATCTTGGCGGTTGCAAAAAGCCATAATTTCTCACAATGCAATGAGTTTCACAGGCCGAAATCTGTCAGGGTCGTGGTCTTGACATCACACTGTGGGAGGGGTTTAACCAGGGCCGGCCCTAGACTTTTTGCCGCCTGAGGCAAAATTAGAAAAAAAATCGCTCCCCCCCCCCGTGGGTGGGGGGGGGGGGGGGGTGGTGCCGCCGAGCCGGAGGGGTAGCTAGCAGAAAGGGGGTATTGGGCCTAGCGGCGGGGAGGGGGGTCGGACCCCCCCCCCTCCCTCGCCTGGGTCCCCCGATCTGCGCTCCTTCTCCAGCGTAAAGTACCAGCCAACCTGCATATGAGAAGAGGCAACGGGCGGGGGAATCACTCACCTTCCGCGTTCCATCGTGCGCTCCACCGACGTCACTTCCTGCAAGGCCGTCCACTTACAATACAGTGGGCGGTGTTGCCGGAAGTGACGTCAGTGGAGCACGCGATGGAACGCGGAAGGTGAATGATTCCCCCGCCCGTTGCCTCTTCTCATATGCACGCTGGCTGGTACTTTACGCTGGAGGAGGAGCGCAGATCGGGGGACCCAGGCGAGGGAGGGGGGGGTCCGACCCCCCTCCCCGCCGCTAGGCCCAATACCCCCTTTCTGCCCGCTACCCCTCCAGCTCGGCGGGCGGCCCCAGCGTCCATGGACGGGCGGGTGCCGCCCCCCCAGATCTGCCGCCTGAGGCAAATGTTTCACCCCGCCTCATGAGCGGGCCGGCCCTGGGTTTAACCACAATATCAGCCACACAGACGTCCCTGATGATCTATTAGAGAAAAAGGGTAAAGCTATCTCGTGGGAAAGGGGATATCGGCTACTGATTGGAATTAAGTTCATTCCTGGGTTAAAGTTCCTGTTTAACCCCTTTAGCAACCAATTTATTTATAGGCTTGCAAGTGCTCCAGGTCAATTTATTTTAGCATATTTTTTTAATTTCTTTATTTGTTACATTTTCTTGCTTCTAATTAGTACTGCTGTAATTTATGGCCACTCGTCAGTCGTCACTAGGGGGCAGTGTGAGACAATAGCAGAGGACGTCTGCTGTAAGTGTTGTCTTTTCTGCTAGAGAGAGAGATGAAAGCATTCCAAGTATTTACAGCACAACGAGTTCTGCTGACCGAGGTCAAAAGCAGCTCACTTATCTCAAATGAGATAACTTTACTGAAGCTGCTAATGCGTTAATGAGCACCTTAACAGGATGAAAAAGGGAAAAGCAACACAGGCTCGTTCTAAGTTGGGACTGAGACATTTTTATCTCTTCATGTTACATGTTACTTCAGGCACCCTTTATAGTGTTACTTTGCAGGCCTCTCTCCGGCAAGGTGTCTGCCAGTGACCCTGGACTTTTCTGGCTGACGGTCTCTCGTCCCTCCAGTATCAGAGCTGCTGTAGAATGAATTTGTATATTTCTATTGGCAGCGAGACGGCTTGGCAGAGCTCTGCTGCAGACCTTGCTTGTGCCTGCCAGATGTGCCAAGGGGCAAGAACGCTCAAGACTTGCAGGAGCAGTTGGTGTGTCTGGTCTAGGCTTGATACTTTACTCTGGGGAATTTTTTTGGGTAGCCTGCAGGTAAGTTTGCTTTCATTTTTTTTATTGCAGACGTGATATATATCTTTTTTTTTCCTGCTGGTGCCCTCGTAGATCAGAGCAGCAGCTGAAGAACGCACCCGAGTCTAAACTCGGAAGATTCGCATACAGTTTTCTTACAGACTTTTTTTTTTTTTTAAATTTAGAGGTGGAATTTTTTATTGACCTGGTAATCTATCCCATGCATTTTGTACTTATCCCTTCTATTAAAGAGATAAAAACAGGGAACACCGAGAGCCCCAATAGTGTAATACGTACTCGATAAGGTGGCAATAAATTCGTATTGCTAGATACTCACAAGTCAGGGTCACCAGCAGGCAACCAGTGTGTAGGCAGGTGGGGAGATTATCCTGACCCCACTCAGGATTAAGAAGTCGCTCTCTGTAGACAGGAAAAAAGGGTAGCAACCCTCCACCCAGGGTGGACTCCAAATTGTATACAATGAACAGAGGCGCCAAAAGTATAAGATTAGATTAAATGAGCTTAAAAACCAACTCAAATGGCAAAAATGAAGGCGGAAGTGGTGGGCTTACCTCCCTCAAGCAGACACGACAATGACTGTGATTCAGACAGTCAAACACATTTATTAGAGACTCCCCCCAAAAAATTTTGCAACGCGTTTGCAGGCTCAATCCCGCTTCATCAGGCAATACAGGGAGGAGTATCAAGCGATCTGCACAAGGAATCAAGTTAAGCACCTCTGTCTTATCCCTTCTATTGTTACCAACCCCTTCTAAGTATAGGCTGAATCTGCAGCTGACATGTTCTCTTTGTGTCCCCTCCAAGGCCTCTATCTGCATAAAGTTTGCATGTTCTCACCACTTGTGGGTGGGTTGGGTTTCTTTCAGTAAAAAGACATAGAAGCATAAGGTCATCCTTTAAAGGATACCTGAGGTGAAAGGGATCTGGAGTGCGTCCATATTTAAATCCTTTTAAACAATGCAGATTGCCTGGCAGTCTCCTGCTTCTAATACTTTTAGCCATAGACCCTGAACAAGCATTCAGATCAGAAGTGTCTGACTGAAGTCTGACTGCATTCATTGCATGCTTGTTACTAAAGCCAGAACAATCAGCAGGACTGCCAGGCAACTGGTCTTGTGTAAAAGGAAGTACAGCCTCCACCATATCCCTCTCAGTTCAGTTGTTCTTTAAAGGAATACTGTAGGGCGGGGATCCCCAACCTATGGTCTGCGGCCCACTGGTGGCCCGCGGGACGTTCCCAGTTGGGCCGCAGGACTGTCCTCTTCCATTACCCCCCCCCCCGCCCGTCCCCTGTCCCCGCGGCCGCCGCTGTTATTACCTTAGCAGTGGCCGCTCTCCCCTCTCCGGCGCGTGTACTTATTTCAGCAGCGTATCTCCCGGCTACTGTGTGTGATGCGGCAGGAAGCAGGGCTCCGTTCCCATAGTAACGGCGATACACATCGCCGCTACAGGAAGCCGCTGCCCTGCTTCATGGTGCATCACACACAGCAGCCGGGAGATACGCTGCTGAAATAAGTACACGCGCCGGAGAGGGGAGAGCGGCCGCTGTTAAGGTAATAACAGCGGCGGGGACGGGCGGGGGGCACCACCTACCCATACTGGGGTACTATACTGGGGCACTATACTGGCTATACTGGGGCACTATACTAGCTATACTGGGGCACTATACTGGCTATACTCGGGCACTATACTAGCTATACTGGGGCACTATACTGGCTATACTGGGACACTATACTGGCTATACTGGGGCACTATACTGGCTATACTGGGGCACTATACTGGGGCACTATACTGGCTATACTGGGGCACTATACTAGTTATACTGGGGCACTATACTGGCTATACTGGGGCACTATACTGGCTATACTGGGGCGCTATACTGGGGCACTATACTAGCTATACTGGGGCACTATACTGGCTATACTGGGGCACTATACTAGCTATACTGGGGCACTATACTGGCTATACTGGGGCACTATACTAGCTATACTGGGGCACTATACTGGCTATACTGGGGCGCTATACTGGGGCACTATACTGGCTATACTGGAGCACTATACTGGCTATACTGGGGCACTATACTAGCTATACTGGGGCACTATACTGGCTATACTGGGGCACTATACTGGCTATACTGGGGCACTATACTAGCTATACTGGGGCACTATACTAGCCATAATGGGGCACTATACTGGCTATACTGGGGCACTATACTGGCTATACTGGGGCACTATACTAGCTATACTGGGGCACTATACTAGCTATACTGGGCACTATACTGGGGCACTATACTGGCTATACTGGGGCGCTATACTGGGGCACTATACTAGCTATACTGGGCACTATACTAGCTATACTGGGGCACTATACTAGCTATACTGGGCACTATACTAGCTATACTGGGGCACTATACTATCTATACTAGGGAACTACCTACCCATACTGGGGCACTATACTAGCTATACTGGGCACTTTACTAGCTATACTAGGGCACTATACTAACTATACTGGGGCACTAGACTTTAAAGCATTTATGCAAAAATTTGTTTTCTCATATGCGCAAAATTTGTTTTTTTATGCCTCATAGACGTCAATGCATGTATGCGTAAATTAAGCAGAGTTACGCGGATGAAAATTACTGATGAAATTGTAATGATGAACTATGAATTATGATCAAAATCATAAATGCAAAAATTACGCAAAAGTTCATGAAAGTGAAATTACTCATTGCGATCAATACTATCTACAGTAAAAGAATCCATGACTGGACATGTAGGGCTTGATTCACTAAGACAAATGGCATGCCTTATCAGAGTTAACAAGCCTTATCAGAGTTAACACATCTTATCAGAGTAGCGTAGTGAGCGCTATGAACTTATGCCTGCTAATTGGCAACGACGAGAGCTCCACTTGTCCTGACCTGAGCCCCTGTGGGTCCAAACACTTTAAAGGACATTATCCCTGCACTTTGATTGGTCCAATAGGCTGTCTGTCAAGTAGCCTGTCAAGTGATTGCCAATTAGCAGGCATACGTTCATAGTGCTCCCTATGCTACCCTGATAAGGTGTGTTAACTCTGATAAGGTGTGCTAGCTCTGATAAGGCTTCTGGCGCTTATTTGAAGTATGCATTACATAGCAGCCATCCATGCACATGTTTCTGGACAGTTAAAAGATTGGTATTCCTCAAATGATTGTCCCACATCCACACCAGACCTGCAACTGACCCACAACAGAGTCATGCATGAGTTGTGTTACAAGCATTAGTGTTACACGTAGGTGTGAAAGGACCCTTTAGCTGTTCTCACTACAGAATTAGTGAACACAATGGTAGGCAGCAGGTTCCACACTGTATCCAAATACTTCATTCAGAGCCTCCACAATCCCTCAATGACAGGACTATGACTAGGAATAAAGAAGACCTGCTGTGTAACTGGGATTATCCCATTTAGTGCATTGTGGTTAATTGAATGGCTCACATAACAAGTCAAGTACTGCAGAGAAGCTCATTCAGCTGTACATTTCAAATTGTCATATACTGCACTTATATAGTGATTTTATTTAGGCTGAATTGACACTAATGCATTGTGATACGTTGCGTTAAGTTAAAGGGGAACTGAAGTAAGAGGTATATGGAGGCTGCCATATTTATTTCCTTTTAATAAATACCAGTTGTCTGACAGCCCTGCTGGTCTATTTCTCTGCAGTAGTATCTGAATAACACCAGAAACAAGCATGCAGCTAGTCTTGTCAGATCTGACTTTAAAGTCTGAAACACCTGATCTGCTGCATGCTTGTTCAGGGGCTATGGCCTATACTATTAGAGGCAGAGGATCAGCAGGGCTGCCAGGCAACTGGTATTGCTTAAACGGAAATAAACATGGAAGCCTCCATATACCTCTCTCTTCAGTTCCCCTTTAAAGCGGAACTGAAACCCAGGATTGAACGTCATCCCAATCAGGAGCTGATACCCCCTTTCCCACAAGAAATCTTTACATTTTCTGATATAGATCACCAGGATTCAGGAATATCTGTATAACTGATATTGTGGTGAAACCCCTTCCACAGCGTGATGCAGGGCCATGGTCCTGACAGTTCGCTGTCTGTGAACCTCACTGCATTGTGGGTAGTGTTGGGCGAACAGTGTTCGCCACTGTTCGGGTTCTGCAGAACATCACCCTGTTCGGGTGATGTTCGAGTTCGGCCGAACACCTCATGGTGTTCGGCCTTTTAAGTTCGGGTTCGCCCCGAACTTCTGTATGCCCCCGAACAGGGCCGAACAGGGCCCCTGTTCGGGCGAACAGGGCCCTGTTCGGCCGAACAGGCCGCAATACGGCCCCCCTATGGGGTCGCAGGCATAAGGGGGGAGCATGCCCCGATCGCGGGGGGGGGTCAGAAATTCCCCCCACCCCCTCCGCTAGCGCTCCCCCCTCTGCCCGCTTCCCCATTCAAAAGTTTCAAGAAGTACCTGTATAGCGGATGGCCTGGCAGTGGGCGGCACTGTGGAGTGAGGAGGAGGAGGAGTCCGGTATAGGTTAGCCAGGTACAGTTGCCCCCCAGTATAGGTTAGCCAGGTATAGTTGCCCTCAGTATAGGTTAGCCAGGTACAGTTGCCCCAGTATAGGTTAGCCAGGTATAGTTGCCCCAGTATAGGTTAGCCAGGTACAGTTGCCCCAGTATAGGTTAGCCAGGTACAGTTGCCCCCCAGTATAGGTTGGCCAGGTATAGTTGCCCTCAGTATAGGTTAGCCAGGTATAGTTGCCCTCAGTATAGGTTAGCCAGGTACAGTTGCCCCAGTATATGTTAGCCAGGTACAGTTGCCCCCCAGTATAGGTTAGCCAGGTATAGTTGCCCCAGTATAAGTTAGCCAGGTACAGTTGCCCCAGTATAGGTTAGCCAGGTACAGTTGCCCACAGTATAGGTTAGCCAGGTACAGTTGCCCCCCAGTATAGGTTAGCCAGGTATAGTTGCCCCCAGTATAGGTTAGCCAGGTATAGTTGCCCCCAGTATAGGTTAGCCAGGTACAGTTGCCCCAGTATAGGTTAGCCAGGTATGGTTGCCCGCAGTATAGGTTAGCCAGGTACAGTTGCCCCCAGTATAGGTTAGCCAGGTACAGTTGCCCCCAGTATAGGTTAGCCAGGTACAGTTGCCCCCCAGTATAGGTTAGCCAGGTATAGTTGCCCCAGTATAGGTTAGCCAGGTACAGTTGCCCCAGTATAGGTTAGCCAGGTACAGTTGCCCCCCAGTATAGGTTGGCCAGGTATAGTTGCCCTCAGTATAGGTTAGCCAGGTATAGTTGCCCTCAGTATAGGTTAGCCAGGTATAGTTGCCCTCAGTATAGGTTAGCCAGGTACAGTTGCCCCAGTATAGGTTAGCCAGGTACAGTTGCCCCCCAGTATAGATTAGCCAGGTATAGTTGCCCCAGTATAGGTTAGCCAGGTACAGTTGCCCCAGTATAGGTTAGCCAGGTACAGTTGCCCACAGTATAGGTTAGCCAGGTACAGTTGCCCCCCAGTATAGGTTAGCCAGGTATAGTTGCCCCCAGTATAGGTTAGCCAGGTATAGTTGCCCCCAGTATAGGTTAGCCAGGTACAGTTGCCCCAGTATATGTTAGCCAGGTATAGTTGCCCGCAGTATAGGTTAGCCAGGTACAGTTGCCCCCAGTATAGGTTAGCCAGGTACAGTTGCCCCCAGTATAGGTTAGCCAGGTATAGTTGCCCCCAGTATAGGTTAGCCAGGTACAGTTGCCCCCAGTATAGGTTGGCCAGGCACTCTCTTCACTTCCTGTTTCTGCCTGGTGCTGTCCCCAGACTTCTGCCACCTGAGGAAGTCGCCTCACTTGGCATTATGGGCGGACTGGGCCTGATTGTGGGAAATAACAGCTTACCAAGCAGTTATGGTCTTGAGACCCCCATGTTGCTACTCTTCAGAGAAATTTAAAAGATGAGAGAAACTTACAATTGATCCCCTTAAATACTCTTTCTTATAATTGGATTCACCTGTGTATGTAGGTCAGGGGTCACTGAGCTTACCAAGCCAATTTGCGTTTCAATAATTAGTTATAAAGGTGTTGGAATCAATAAAATGACAAATTTATGCACCTGCCTAATTTTATTTAAACAATTATTGCGCACTTTCTGTAAATCCAATAAACTTCATTTCACGTCTCAAATATCACTGTGTGTGTCTCCTATATGATATATTTAACTGACTTTTTTTTATTGTAACAACCAACAATTTATACAGGAAAATCACAACTTGCCCAAACTTTCACATCCTACTCTAACAATAATATGTTAGGATATAAGACTATGACTATGGCAGGTATAAGATAGTGAGCTCCTCTGAGGACAGTCAGTGACATGACTATGTACTCTGTAATGTGCTGCAGAAGATGTCAGTGCTATATAAATACATAATAATAATATGGTAGGACATTAGACTATGACTATGGTAGGATTAGATTGTGAGCTCCTCTGAGGACAGTCAGTGACATGATGATGTACTCTGTAAAGTGATGCATGTCAGTGCTATATAAATACATAATAATAATAATAATATGGTAGGACATTAGACTATTACTATGGCAGGATTATATTGTGAGCTCCTCTGATTACAGTAGTGACATGACTATGTACTCTGTAAAGTGCTGCAGAAGATGTCAGCGCTATATAAATATATAATAATAATAATATGATAGGACCTTAGACTATGACTATGGTGGGATTAGATTGTGAGCTCCTCTTAGGACAGTCAGTAACAGGACTAGGTGCTCTGTAAAGTGCTGCAGAAGATGTCAGGGCTGCACACTATAAAAATACATAATAATAATTTGGTAGGAAATTAGGCTATGGATATGAATAATACATTTAGCATTTGTATTGCGCAGTTCTTCTGTTGGACTCAAAGTACTTGAGAGCTGCAGCCACTAAGGAGACGGACACGCTCAGTAGGCCAAAGGACTCCTTACTGGATAGGTGCTGGCTACTGAATAGGAAGATCTGAGATTTCCATGTCAGAGACTAGAATTCACATCTCAGGCCTTCCTATTCAGCAAACCCTAACCAGTACACTATCCAGCAACTATGGTAGTATTAGATTGTGAACTCCTCTGAGGACAGCCAATCACATGACTATGTACTCTGCAAAGTGCTGCAGAAGATGCCAGTATTCTATAAATATATAATAATAATAATATGGTAGGACATTAGACTATGACTATGGTAGGATTAGATTGTGAGCTCCTCTGAGGACAGTCAGAGACATGACTATGTACTCTGTAATGTGCTGCAGAAGATGTCAGTGCTATATACAGTAAATACATAATAATAATATGGTAGGACATTAGACTATGACTATGGTAGGGAATAGGATTAGAGTGTTAGCTCCTCTGAGGACAGTCAGTGACATGACTATGTACTCTATAAAGTGCTGTAGAAGACGTCAGCGCTATATCCTATTAATATAATAAATGGGAAAGTTTGGATGTTTGGATGTTTGTTACTCGATCACGCAAAAATGGCTGAACGGATTTGAATGAAATTTGGCACACACATAGTACATTACCTGGAATAAGGTATAGGATACTTTTTATTCCCATAACCAAAAAGTGGGCGGAGACAAATACAAATTTCACTGGAAAATGTAAACAGCAGCCATTCTTACACTGTTAATGGTAGGGTTCTGAAACTTTGCACAGTTGGTTACTGGGTGACTGGGATTAATATTCAGGAAAGTGGGTGGAGGCTACAAAAGCCAATCAGAATTCACCTATTGATTTTCAAGGGGAATATTTACATTGCTGCCATTCTTGCACTGTTAATGGCACAAGCCTCAAACCTGGTACAGTTGATAATTGGGTGACTAGGGTTCAATTTCAGAAAGAAGGTGGAGCCACAAATAGTCAATTAGATTTGTTTCATTTCAATGCAAATTATTGATGCCAAAGACCGCAAAGATCACAAACTTGGTATTTGATTAATTGTGTGTTAGGGTAAGGAAAGTGGGCACAGCCAACACCAGCCAAATACATAAGCGGGCCACGCCGAACATAAGTGGGCGGAGACAAATACAAATTTCACTGGAAAATGTAAACAGCAGCCATTCTTACACTGTTAATGGTAGGGTTCTCAAAATTTGCACAGCTGGTTACTGGGTGACTGGAATTAATATTCAGAAAAGTGGGTACAGTCTATAAAAGCCAATCAAAATTAACCTATTGATTTTCAAGGGGAATATTTACATTGCTGCCATTCTTGCACTGTTAATGGCACAATCCTCAAACCTGGTACAGTTGATCATTGGGTGACTAGGGTTTAATTTCAGAAAGGGGGTGGAGCCACAAACAGCCAATTAGATTTGTTTCATTCCAATGCAAATTATTGATGCCAAACACCGCAAAGCTCACAAACTTGGTAAATGAGTAATTAATTAATTGTGTGTTAGGGTAAGGAAAGTGGGCACAGCCAACACCAGCCAAATCCATGTTGAGGATTCTATTGATCTTATCAGTTTAGATAGGATGCCTGGGAAAGCCTCCTCAGTAACAGTTAAGGCATCTAATTACATTTATGTTTGCTAAAGAATGTTTCTCCTCTGTATGTCAGTGTATATAAGCTGTGTTTTTCAGTTCTGGTCAGGAACCAGTCCGACGAAGGCTTTTTATAAGTCGAAAGCTCACTGTTTATCCATCTCTAAGTTAGCCAATAAATGGTATCATCCTGATTCAAAACTTCTTGCTTTTACACTGTTAATGGCAGGGTTCTCAAACTTTGCACAGTTGGTTACTGGGTGACTGGGGTTAATATTCAGAAAAGTGGGTGGAGCCTACAAAAGGCAATCAAAAATTACCTATTGATTTTTCAGGGGAATATTTCATTGCTGCCATTCTTGCACTGTTAATGGCACAAGCCTCAAATCTGGTACAGTTGATCATTGCGTGACTAGGGTTTACATTCATAAAACAGGGTGGAGATACACACAGCCAATATGATTTGTTTCATTTTAATGCAGGTTATTGATGCCAAAGACCGCAAAGCTCACAAACTTGGTCATTGAGTAATTGATTAATTGTGTGTTAGGGTTAGGAAAAGTGGGCGCAGCCAACACCAGCCAAATATATAATCGGGCAATGCCGGGTCATCAGTAGGCGGAGACAAATGCAAATTTCACTGAGAAAATGTAAACTGCAGCAATTCTTACACTTTTAATAGTAAGGGTTCTCAAACTTTGCAAAATTGGTATTAATATTCAGAGAAGTGGGTGGAGCCTACAAAAGCCAATCAAAATTCACCTATTGATTTTCAAGGGGAATATGTAATTGCTACCATTCTTGCACTGTTAATGGCACAAGCCTTAAACCTGGTACAGTTGGTTATTGGGTGTCTGGGGTTCAAATTCAGACAAAGGGGTGGAGCCACAAACAGCCAATCAGATTTGTTTAATCTCAATGCAAATTATTGATGCCAAAGACCGCAAAGCTCACAAACTTGGTTATTGAGTAATTGTGTGTTAGGGTTAGAAATAGTAGGCGGAGCCAACACCAGCCAAATACATACCTGAACAATGTTAGGAAATAAGTGGGTGGAGAAAAATACAAATTTCATTGTGCAAATGTAAACTGCAGCCATTCTTACACTGTTAATGGTAGGGTTCTCAAACTTTGCACAGTTGGTCACTGGGTGACTGTAATTAATATTCAGAAAAGTGGGTGGAGCCTATAAAAGCCAATCAAAATCCACCTATTGATTTTTAAGGGGAATATTTAATTGCTTCCATTCTTGCACTGATAATCACCTGTACCTGGTACAGTTGGCCATTGGGTGATTGGGGTTCAAATTCAGAAAAGGGGTGGAGCCACATCCAATCAGATTAATTTTATTTAATTGCAAATTATTGATGCCAAAGACCGCAAAGCTCACATACTTGGTCATTAAGTAATTGTGTGTTAGGGTTAGGAAAAGTGGGCAGAGCCAACACTAGCCAAATACATACCCGGGCAACGCCGGGCGTCCAGCTAGTACATACATAATAATGATATGATAGGGCATCAGACTATGGCTATGGTAGGATTAGATTGTGAGCTCCTCTGAGGACAGTCAGTGACATGACTATGTACTCTGTAAAGTGCTGCAGAAGATGTCAGGGCTATATACCATTAAGAATATATATGACGCTCGGGACTATAAGATGCACCTAGGTTTAGAGGATAAAAAACATAGATATACATACAAAACCTGGTGCTTCCATGGTGCAGGGGGATCTTATGGACCTTTCCCCTATGGTAGTACGAGAGCATACCTACCCAATCTGTTCATAGTATTCAAAATAAGTTGGCTTTCATACTACATGGAGGTGGTAAACTTGGCCTGTAATTGGCCAATCAAAATTGGATGTGTGTATGTCTACTAAACAAACCGGTCCATGTAGCCATTGCAAATGGTCGCAAGTTTATTGTAAATTCTATGCCGCTTGGAACTGGGCCAATAAAATACTTTTCCTGTCGATGTCAATTGGCCCATTCCCAATCTGCGTACCATCTGCATGAAATTCTTAGCATCTTCCTTGACTTGACAGTAACCACATTAAAATTAGATTGGAATCATAATTAACCACTTGAGGACTGTAGACTTTCAACCCCCAGTTCTCCTTAAAGGGAACCTAAACTGAGAGGGATATGGATGTTTCCTTTTAAACAATACCAGTTGCCTGGCAGTCCTGCTGATCTCTTTGGCTGCAGTAGTGGCTGAATCACACACCTGAAACAAGCATGCAGCTAATCCAGTCTGACTTCAGTCAGAGCACCTGATCTGCATGCTTGTTCAGGGGCTGTGGCTAAAAGGTATTAGAGACACAGGATCAGCAGGAGATTCAGGCAACTGGTATTATTATAAAAGGAAAAATCCATATCCTTCTCAGTTTAGGTTCCCTTTAAATACTATTCCCCCTCCGAGTTGTCGGATGGGGATGTAATTTGGGGTCCTGCAACCGCCAGAGCCCTGAATCACCCTTACGCACTCCGCGCACCATTGCATTGCTGCTATGGGGCACCTAGTTTCGGCGTTTAGTGCCGTGTGTCAGAACAACCTGCTTCAAACCAGTTAGCTGGCCGTCCAGCCGATATCTCTGGCTGCAGTATTGTCTGTGGCTGGATTCACAGTGGCCAGTTTCATAACACTACACGATAGAGACATAGGACTATGGTAGGGATTAGATTGTGAGCCCCTCTGAGGGAGAGTTAGTGACAAGAAAATATACTCTGTACAGCGCTGCGAGAGATGTTGGCGATATATGAACAGGCCCGGTCCGTCCATGATGCCAAGTGAGGGGGCTTCCTCAGATGGCAGAAGTCTGGGGGAAGCACCAGGCAGAAACAGGAAGTGAAGAGAGTGCCTGGCCAACCTATACTGGGGGCAACTGTACCTGGCTAACCAATACTGAGGGCACTGCTGTGCGATCATTCCAATTGGGGTGGGGGGGGGGGGGGGGTCATCATCCTCACAAGTTTGCCTCCGGCAGCAAATAGTCTGGAAACGGCACTGTATATAAATGCTAAATAATAATAATGTATGCGTTATAATGAGTGTGAACGGCAGTGGAGACTGGACATAGACTTTCATTCAGAGCCTGCATGCAGCGAGTTAGAATAAGGCGATTAGTTACAACGCTGTACTGTGAACAGGCCCATAGCATTGTATGGGCAGTGAGTAGACATGCAGAATTATTCTGCAACCCAACTGGGCACTGTGAACTAGGTCTGAATCACCCACCTGAAACAAGCATGCAGCTAATCTTGTCAGACTTCAGTCAGAAATAGCTGATCTGCATGCTGCTTGTTCTGGGACTATGACTAAAAGTATTAGAGGCCGAGGATTAGCAGGACAGCCAGGCACTGTGCATTGGTTAAAAGGAAATAGATATCAGTCTCCACGTCCCTCTCCCTTATTACATGTAGACACAGCGGAAGTGACATTGGAGCTACACAAGTGAAAAAGTGATGCAGGCCCCTAGAGAAAGCATTCTGACTGCTAACTACTCCACATTTGCACTAGTTCTGCATCTGGTTTGTACGTTTTTCTTGCACTGTTTTTTTTTGTTTTGTTTTTAAAGGAAAACTGTAGTGAGAGGTGTATGGAGGCTGCCATATTTGTTTCCATTTAAGCAATACCAGTTGCCTGGCTATCCTGCTGATCCTCTGCCTCTAATACTTTCAGCCATAGACCCTGAACAAGCATGCAGCAGAGCAGGTGTCTCTAACAATTTTGACAGATCTGACAAGATAAGCTGCATGCTTGTTTCTGGTGTTATTCAGACACTTCAGCCAAATAGATCAGCAGGGCTGCCAGGCAACTGGTAATGCTTAAAAGGAAAAAAATATGGCTGCCTCCATATACCGCTCACTACAGTTCTCCTTTAAATAAACCCCCCCCCCCCCTTTTGTGTTGCCCTGCCTACAGACTAGATATCCACCACCCAAGATAATCCTTTGTGAGCATACGGGGTGAAAATGTAACATAAGTACAGACGTCAGCCAGTCATTGTCCTGGCCTTTAAAACGGACCTGAGCTCAGAAGAACCTCCTTTCTACTCTAAAAGATAAGCAACAGCATAATACCCTTAAAAGAAAAACATTTCTTTTTTTACAGCTGATACAAATCCTGCAATGAATCTGCAGCATGTCTACTTCCTGCTTTCATGGAAGCAGACATATTGTTAACATCCTGTGTTTCCCAATAAGCTGCTCTGCCGTAGCAGAGGAGATTCCTGACCTGACACAGCTGAGAGATCAAACTCCAACTTGTGATTATTCACAGATGAGGGGGGATTAGACAGGCTGAACTCTCTAAATACACACAGGGCGCATTTCTCTATGTTTTTCTTCTGTCCTGTGCAAGAGTTTAGCTCCACCTCCTTTAATAATCTGCTGCAATGGATCATTCTCATCCACCTGCTATGCTAGTTCCTATATCTCCTGTTTGTCCTCCCCACTCATCTATCCATACAGCAGAAGAGGATGTTTTGCTGAGAGCTGGACAACATGGGCTTGATTCAGTAAACGGTGCTAAGTGTTAGCACGCCTACTTAGCACGCCTCTTCACGCCTAAACCAGCTGTTCGCGCATTAAAACGCGTGTGAAACGCATCGCGCGCAAACTCCCGCGCGCAAAACTTTTTGCGTGCTAAGTCCGGTGCGCGTGAAACGTTGCATCGCGGTGCACCAAAAATGTTGCACCTGATGGCCCTATAACGTCGCATTGGATGTGACCGTAACGTTGCACCCATGCGACGTTAAAGTCGCATGCATCCAACGTTAAAGTCGCATCCAATGCGATGTTATAGGGCCATCGCGATGCGACGTTTTGCGTGCACCGGACTTTGCGCGTGGACTGATTTGGAAAACGGTGCTAACCTAATTAGCCCCCTAGTTAACACGCCCAAAGTGTTTAGGCGTGCTAACTGGGTTAGCACCATTTACTGAATCGAGCCCCATGTCTGTAAATGATGGTTGCTAAACTGTCACCCGAATCCATCACAAATGATCATTTCAGATGATGGTCATTTAATGTCTGCAAGCAACCTGGATAGAAAAAAATAGTGGTTACTGGCAACAAATTATGTTCAGGCCCCTTTATGATAAAGTTGCAAATTTCATACTTAACACAATCCCAACGCAAAGTCAACAATAGATTACTGCATGATCTGTACCTACCGCACGGATTATGCAGTAATGCAAGTCTATGGTGACGCAGTGAGTGTGAATGGCAAGGGCCATGCAATGCGGCAAGCATGCGGGGATCGACAGGAATCCCAGTGACTTATTTCCTGTCCAGCAGGGAGTATGTCAATGAGCGGGGGCGGGTCCTTGCACATTACCATGTTGGCGCTGTCTGCTGCAGGGTACGGGGCTTTGGTGCAGTGCGGTTTTCCTGTGGTGGGCTCGCACGTCGCGGTAGAATTGCACCGCACAAGTGAAAAACCAGCCTCACAGTCCACTATGAATCGTTCCCTCGAATCTCACCTTTTCCAACAAGCATGCGCTCTAATATAGGCCACTCGCCCTCAACCTCTGGCCCACTTGTGCTCCTTAGTAAATATAACCTAAAACACACTGTCACTAGGTATACATATTGTATACTACCCCAACTCTTGTTTCCTCCCTATTCTTTTATATTCTCAGGTGAGTGACATGAGCTGAACTATGGGAAGGGGAGGATAAGCAGAAGAAATCAGGTAAAAATTTCACCTAAAAGCAGAACAAGTTTCCCCAAACACAGAAGCAGCGCAGAACACGAAGGATGTCTATACAAACAGGCGGTGGGCCAAAGAGATCATAATTGACCATTTCAGCCCTCAGATTTCTGAGATCTGGACAGTGTGTTTATATCCAGAGGAAAACAAGCAGCATGGCGACAAAGTGGCTAAGATCGTGGACCATTAACTTGCCACCCTGGTGTCCTGGATTTATTCTCTTTCAAGGGCATAATCCATGTGGAGTTTGTATGTTCTTTTTTAAAGTGTACCTGAGATGGTACACTGTGCCTTATTTATACTTACCCGGGGCTTCCTACAGCCCCATGAGCAGGGACGGATCTAGGGGGGGCAAGCGGGTATCTTGCCCCAGGCGCAGTTTGTTGAATTCTTAAAAAGGCGGCAAAATAAATGGCAGTTTAGGCGCCAAAACCTGACCTTTAGGCGCCAAAACCTGACCTTGCCCCAGGCGCAACTTGGTCTTGATCCGTCCCTGCCCATGAGGTCCATGGCCTCCCTCACCATTTCCTCCGGCCCATCCGTTCACTAGATGTCTTCCTCGGTAATCCGGTCAGTTGCCATGGGCCTTTGTGCCTGCGTGGCCTGACTGCGCACATGCCCCCACCGCAATCCCGTTCCTGGGTGCAATTGTGGGGAGGGAGGTTCATCCAGACGGATTACCAATGAGAATACGTAGTGAACGGAGGGGCCGGAGAAGATGGTGAGAGAGGCCAGTCCACGGACCTCATGGGGCTGGAGGAAGCCCCTGGTAAGTATAAATACACTTATATATGTGATCTCAGGTTTCCTTTTAAGTTGGTACTCCAATATCACCCCACAACCTAAAAACACGTTGGTAGGTTAATTGGCATCTTCTCAAATATGGTCCTAGCAGTGGCATTGCATGCAAAGCACTTTTAAGAGACAAATGTGAAAGGTTGAAGGACCTCTGCAAAGTGATATGTAAACAGAGTGAATACTGTAAGTAAGAATAAGGTCTCCACCAAGATTGACCAAAGTGATGATCCAACTCATCGCTGATTCGTTGTAGAGCAAGAGTGATGATCATTCAGCTTCAAAGAAACAAAAAAGTCAATGTTTTTACTTTCTGAAATGGGTGGCAACCAGTGGTAACTGTCTACATTGGTCTCATGGCCTTTAGCTATGCCTGCAACAGCTGAACCAATCATTTGGCGAGGGCAATGGATGATATTGAGCCCACCAGAGCCAGAATAGCTTTATTACATCGCCCCAGCCATTGCATGCTGATGCTTGGCCTCTGTTGGGTAAGAGACATTTGTCTAGCATTGCCGGGGTAGCAAAGAGTTTTAATCAAATAAGATCTGACATTCCTATGTAGAAATAAAACGCCTCGCCATTCGTATGTCAGTCACCTCTAAGCGATTTGACAATCTCAAGATCTTTTAAAACGAAAGGAGTTCAGATCATATTAATTCCCCAAAAATGTTTTGATTCAAAGTGGTTTGTATTTTATGTTGCCAAGGGCAATCGGAGGGAGGAAAAAAAAAATCAGTGTTGCCGGTAGTCTTGTCCTCTCGTCATGGCCTAGAGGCGATAGTAGTATTTAAGCTTTTTGAAATTTGCCTGGGGCATCCAGACTGAATGATCACAAAGAGGAACACAAGTTTTTTTGGAGTCCGCCATCTAGACTTGATAAAACGATGTAGGCCAAAGAGTCACTCTTTTTATTGTTTTGTTTTTGTATTGTTATTATTATTTGCTTTCGTGTCCACATGTGTCCACAAAGCCATACTAAAATCTTGCATTAAAATAAGCAGCTGAGCATTTTGCTTTGTATCAAAGAATTACCCAGAAAAAAAAAACACACTGCTCTTTTTAACTAAGCATCAAATCTAGAAAAAAAGTAAAAAAAAAAAGTAAAAAAAAAGAGAAAAAAGTAAAAAAAAAAAAAAATATTAATGATTAAAACCACTGACGGCTCCCCTGTAAATAGCAGGCTAGTTACTTCAAGTAATTTCTTTTGAAATCGGATATCTGAATATTCAACCAAGGCAGAGGCTCCACTCTGTATGAGCGCCGTTAATATGATCTCAGCAGAGTTTGTTACTCGGAAATATTAGCATATCAAAGTATTTGCCCCGGGCTGAAGAAGGCATCGATACACAAGAAGCAGCCAGAGTAAAGATTATTGGTTGTGATGGGGAGAGTAGAGGAGCTCCAGGCTAAATTCAGCACACCATTAACTGGAAGTGATAGCAGGGGGATCTTTGCGTCAATTCGGCTGCAAATATTAAATCTAGGCCTTGTGATGGTGGGCAAAGGGGTGCCTGGGCAGACTGGATGGGGCCTTTAATGATACTCTCGATTCTAGACGCAAACAACGACGCCTATCACCGCTCCTTACAACTCCAAAGCAAAAAGGTCAATGGAGCATCGGAAAGCCGGCTATCAGAATAGAGCTGCGCCCGTCTTGATCGAGGGCGTCAACAGATCGAAAGTGTACGGCGTATTTCTAATCTTTTCGGGGGCTGCTCAGCCGTGCTTTAACTCTATTTCCGTCTTTGAATAATGGCGCTGCCCTTTGGCTCTTAGAGGTGTACAAAAGAAGTCACTTCTAATCCTCTCTACTTCCAGCACTTAACACTGGCAGACTAAAGGTTAAAATTAAAGAATTTCACCAACGAAAGTCAAGAATATGCGCACAGGCATGGCCGACACAAGCCATATACCCACACAATGCCTCCGTAGCATGTAACTAGAATTACGTATATAAAACCAGCTATGTATACAGTATATTTATATATTTATGTATATATATATATATATATATATATATATATATATGTTTCATTTTTATACATTATAACTATATATAATATATGTATATATATATATATATACAGTATATATATATATATAGATATATATATATATATAGATATATATATATATATATATACTCTGTACAGCGTCGTGGAAGATGTTGGCACTACATAAACACAAAAAAATAAAAATTATATATATATATATATATATATGTATATATATATATATATATATATATATATATATATATATATATATATATATATCATTTTTTATTTTTTGTATATGTATATACATGTATATACATGTATAAGAATATATATACTTGATTTGTATACATGTATAACTATATATATATATATATATATATATATATATATATATATATATATATATATTTATACACTCACACACACGCATACTTAGTTGAATATTTAGAGAGATTGACTGTATTTTTTTCTTAGCATTTTTATTTATTGACTTATTTCTTTGTTATAGTTTTTGCTTTTTAATTAATTTATTTGCCGTTGTGTTTAATTATGCTGTATTAACTTTTATACAAGTCTAATAAAGTGTGCAGAAACAATTATTTGTTGCTCGTTTCCTTTGTCCTGGAAACAAAAGGATTACGAGGATTATGACTTCTTTTATTTTGTGAACTAGGTGGAGGCTTGGAGCGGAGCGTTGCTGTCCTTTCAGCACCAGCGCTGTCACACGCACAGATAGCTTGGACTGCTCAGCAGATTACCAGTATCACCAGCTGTCTGACTCGGCCTGGAAGCTACAGTAAAAAACGGCCAGAACGGCCTCACCGCGCAGAGACTACTGGAGGGGATACAGCTGCGTAATAATAATTACCGCCCTACACTGCACTCGGGCCAGACTCTGCACCCCTCGGCTGGGCTCTGCCTCCCCTAAGCCTGGGCCGTTGACATTTGTCAGAACAATATGCAAGGAGAAGAGCAGACAACAATGCAGCTGTCTAGTTAGGGTTTAAAAAATAACGACAATCATCATCATGATTAATTTCCATGAATGCGCTGGAAAAACTCCCTTAAAATGTGCGAGTGAGTGCGCAAAATACTCATAGATAAAAAAAAAAACAGTGGATAGTAACAGTAAAAAGTAAATATGACATCCCTGATTTTAATTGACACAAGTCTTGAGTATTAAACCATGTTGAAGAGTACTATCCATCTCTGTCTTTCTTTCTGTCTCTCCCTCTGTCTGCCTCCCTCTGTCCGTCTCCCATGTATGCATGCAGTCTATGCTGGTGGATTGGGTGTAGCTGGTATAGCTGTCTTGCCTGCGGTCTAGACTGTGTCTGTGAGTTGTCAGTCACAGGCATGGCACTGACTGGAACATAGGTGTGGGTGTGATGATGATAGCGGCGGTGAGAAAGATGGATATTTGCATTCGGGGAGAGTAAAGCGTAGCTTGCGGGAGTCTGAGCCTGGCAGGTGATAATCTTAACCCTTCTATTGCTGGCAGCTGTGTCATAAGAAACAGACGAAGAGCTCTGAAGGCTGCAAGGCGAAGGGGCACCACTGCACAAAGCAGGTTGGGGTACCTAATGCACAGGCCTTGGGGTAGCAGTTACACAAGGCATGGGGGTGTCCAACAAAACATGCTGGGGTACCCAACATACGGGGCACAGGGGAATAATTCATACAAGGCACAGGGTATCCATCACTTAAGTCGGGGGTATCCGTCACACAAGACACGGGGGTATCCATCACACAAGACACGGGGGTATCCATCACACAAAACACGGGGGTATCCATCACACAAGGCATGGGGTTATCCATCACACAAGGCATGGGGGTATCCATTACACAAGGCACGGGGGCATCCATCACACAAGACACAGGGTTATCCATCACACAAGACATGGGTGTATCCATCACACAAGACACGGGGTTATCCATCACACAAGACATGGGTGTATCCATCACACAAGACATGGGTTATCCATCACACAAGGCACGGGGGTATCCATCACACAAGGCACGGGGTTATCCATCACACAAGACACGGGGGTATCCATCACACAAGACATGGGGGTATCCATTACACAAGACATGGGGGTATCCATCACACAAGGTACAGGGGTATCCATCACACAAGACCCGGGGGTATCCATCACACAAGGCACGGGGTATCCATCACACAAGACCTGGGGGTATCCTTCACACAAGGCACGGGGTATCTATCACACAAGACATGGGGTTTCCATCACACAAGACATGGAGGTATCCATCACACAAGACATGGGTTATCCATCACACAAGACATGGGGTTTCCATCACACAAGACACGGGGGTATCCATCACTCAAGACACGGGGTATCCATCACACAAGACACGGGGTTTCCATCACACAAGACACAAAGGTATCCATAACACAAGACATGGGTTATCCATCACACAAGACACGGGGTTTCCATCACACAAGACATGGGGGTATCCATCACTCAAGACACGGGGTATCCATCACACAAGACACAGGGTTTCCATAACCATCACACAAGACACGAGGGTATCCATCACACAAGACATGGGTTATCCATCACACCAGGCACGGGGGTATCCATCACACAAGACATGGGTTATCCACCACACAAGGCACGGGGGTATCCATCACACAAGACATGGGTTATCCATCACACCAGGCACGGGTGTATCCATCACACAAGACACGGGGTTATCCATCACACAAGACAGGGGGTTATCCATCACACAAGACACGGGGTTATCCATCACACAAGCCAGGGGGGAATCCATCACACAAGGCACGGGGTATCCATTACGCAAGACACGGGGTTTCCATCACACAAGACACGGAGGTATCCATCACACAAGACATGGGTTATCCATCACACAAGACACGGGGTTTCCATCACACAAGACACGGGGGTATCCATCACTCAAGACACGGGGTATCCATCACACAAGACACAGGGTTTCCATCACCATCACACAAGACACGAGGGTATCCATCACACAAGACATGGGTTATCCATCACACAAGGCACGGGGGTATCCATCACACAAGACATGGGTTATCCATCACACAAGGCACGAAGGTATCCATCACACAAGACATGGGGTTATCCATCACACAAGACACGGGGGTATCCATCACACAAGACACGGGGTTGTCCATCACACAAGACATGGGGGTATCCATCACACAAGACACGGGGTATCCATCACACAAGACACAGGGGTATCCATCACACAAGACACAGGGGTATCCATCACACAAGGCACGGGGGTATCCATCACACGAGAAACAAGGGTATCCATCACATGAGACACGGGGGTATCCATCACACAAGACACGGGGTATCCATCACACAAGACACGTGAGTATCCATCACACAAGGCATGGGGGTATCCATCACACAAAGCACGGGTACCCATCACACAAGTCCTGGGATTACCAAACACACAAGGCACGGGTGCCAATCACACAAGGCCTGGAATTACCAAACACACAAGGCACGGGTACCAATCACACATGGCCTCGGCCTAGGATTACCAAACACACAAGGCACGGGTACTAATCACACATGGCCTCGGCCTAGGATTACCAAACACACAAGGCACGGGTACCAATCACACATGGCCTGGGATTACCAAATACACAAGGCATGGGTACCAATCACACAAATCATGGGATTACCAAACACACAAGGCACGGGTACCAATCACACATGGCCTGGGATTACCAAATACACAAGGCATGGGTACCAATCACACAAATCCTGGGATTACCAAACACACAAGGCACGGGTACCAATCACACATGGCCTGGGATTACCAAACACACAAGGCACGGGTACCAGTCACAAAAATCCTGGGATTACCAAACACACAAGGCACGGGTGCCAATCACACAAATCCTGGGATACCAAACACACAAGGCACGGGTACCAATCACACAAATCCTGGGATTACCAAACACACAAGGCACGGGTACCAATCACACAAATTCTGGGATTACCAAACACACAAGGCACGGGTACCAATCACACAAATCCTGGGATTACCAAACACACAAGGCACGGGTACCAATCACACAAGGCCTGGGATTACCAAACACACAAGGCACGGGTACCAATCACACATGGCCTGGGATTACCAAACACACAAGGCATGGGTACCAATCACACAAATCCTCAGATTACCAAACACACAAGGCACGGGTACCAATCACACAAATCCTGGGATTACCAAACACACAAGGCATGGGTACCAATCACACATGGCCTGGGATTACCAAACACACAAGGCATGGGTACCAATCACACAAATCATGGGATTACCAAACACACAAGGCACGGGTACCAATCACACAAATCCTGGGATTACCAAACACACAAGGCATGGGTACCAATCACACATGGCCTGGGATTACCAAACACACAAGGCATGGGTACCAATCACACATGGCCTGGGATTACCAAACACACAAGGCATGGGTACCAATCACACAAATCATGGGATTACCAAACACACAAGGCATGGGTACCAATCACACAAATCCTGGGATTACCAAACACACAAAGCACAGGTACCAATCACATAATTTTCTTAAATAAAGTTTCTTGAATTACCAAACACACAAGACAAGCATAACAATCACACAAGGCCTGGAATTACCAAACACACAAGGTACGGGTACCAATCACACAAGGCCTGGAATTACCAAACACACATGCATACCAATCACACAAATCCTGGGATTACCAAACACACAAAGCACAGGTACCAATCACATAATTTTCTTCAATAAACTTTCTTGAATTACCAAACACACAAGACAAGCATAACAATTACACAAAGCCTGGGATTACCAAACACACAAGGTACGGGTACCAATCACACAAGGCCTGGAATTACTAAACACATGCGTACCAATTACACAAGGCCTGGGATTGCCAAGTACACAAGGCATGGGTACCAATTACACAAGGCCTGGGATTGCCAAGTACACAAGGCACGGGTGCCAATTACACAAGGCATGGGATTACCAAACACACAAGGCATGGCCATCCATCACACAAGGCCTGGTATTATCAAACACATAAGGCATGGGTACCAATCACACAAGGCTTTAAGATACCCATCACAAAGGCAAAGGGGTATCTGTCACATAAGGCATAAGGATATCCGACCCACAAGGCACTGGTGTAACCATTACACAAGGCACACGTTGCTCCATCATATGAGGCATGATGTACCCATCACACATGGCATTGAGGTACTCTTCAAGCAAGCTATGGGGCTCCCATCACACAAGGCCTGGGGCACTCATCATCTGAGGCATGGGGTAACCATTGTATTATAACCATTATACAATAACTAAGGGCTCATCACACATGACACAGAATGAATGAATGTAACACAGGCCTGGCTCTACCATAGAATACAGAACTCTACCAGACCTGGGAATTTCCACCTTACTGAGGTCTATAGGATTCACAAACCACAAAGTTGGGGCTGGCATTTTCACCTGCACCCTAAACACAGCCGTGGCTCACTCAATTACTCATAAAACACATAATAATAAGAGAATGATCAAACACTCACTGCTGCCTAAATATGTACTGCAAATATTTATTTGTTCGCCATGTATACTGTCCACAATAAACATGGTATACTTAGCTCTTACCTCTTCTTATTACACCTCCTTGGCTGTTTAGCACCAATCCACACTGGGCCTCCACAGATCCCTAAACATGGAATACAAACAAAAATGAGAATGAATAACAGCAACACTACAATAGTCATAAGTCCTATGTCCACAAATATGCCTGTATAAAGATAATGATTCTGAAAAGAACTAGTAGCAATAGTGATGATGTTGAATGATAATAAATAATATTATAATAAATTAAAGCACAAACATAATCATTCACTATTGTACTACTATACCCTAAACTAATACGGATACCCCTACTGAGAGCCCTAAAACTGCATAGTAGTAGTAGAAAGTAAACAAAGTAAGAATTAACAACCACGATAAAAAATAAAATAAAAACAAATATTAATAACAGCAACAACAATATAATAATCATCGGTTCATTGTCTGTATATCCTTGTGTACAGTATAAATAAACTAGTAGCAAAAACAGTGATAAGGACGAAAAATAAAAATAATAAATTGCATGGTATGATAAGCATACTATTTATTATTACATTAAGCTAAAATAATAATAATAATAATAATAATAATAATAATAATAATAATAATAATAATAATAATAATAATAATAATACAGCATTTAGAAAAAACTAAAATCATGCACAGTAGAGAGTAATATAAAATTGTGGAGGGTGCCTTACATACAATAATAACAATGGCATTCCTTATTAAAATTCCTTATTAAAAGTATTCCTTATTAAAATTCATTTTATTATTATTATTATTATTCAGAGTTTAAGTTTTCCTATTTTTATTTTTTTAATTTTTTTTTCATACTATGCACTGGTTCAATGAAAACCGGCACTATTATAATTATATCCTTTTTATCCCTAACGTAGCATCATATTCATTTCCCTCTATGAAACGTGACTGAAAGTTGAAAACATTTTGAGATGTTTAATTTCCATTTGAGCCGCAAAGCTGATCATTCGCCAAGTTCCTAATGGCCATAATCTTCCATATTTTAATGCAGAAGGCCTGCCAGGTCTGGTCATGTTGGGGCAGAGGGGGGTGTAAAAGAAAAGACCCCAGCTTGACGAATAGTAAGAGAAGCAGTCGAGGTTGGGTCACCCCGTAACAGTGTCTGCCTTTTCCTTTCTTTCCAGAGCCTAAAAAAGGCGACTTTGTAAAATCTGCTGAGAAAATGGAACACACGTTTGGGTTCTGCTTTAAAGTGATTATGAAATCGATAGAAGGCAAAATTGTGAGCCCTGTATAAATTAACAGGGTGATGAGAAAAGGTGTGACAGGAGTCTTTGTTGGCCATGGAAAATCTTTTTAGGGGGCTCAAAGATGCGTCTAGCGACTTCGAGACTGTTTGCATCTGTTCCATGAACTTAAACACCCGGGCAAGTATTGGGGGGCTCACTAAATATTCCACCCAGGGAAACAACATTTACATTTGTTGCATTAATTATTTTAACTTGGTCAGGAAATAAAATAGCAAAAAAAAAGTCCCAAAATCTAATGTCAAAAAATGAGAAAAGATAAGTTAATCTTTCAAAACTAAATATCAATTTGAATAATAATAATAATAATAATAATAATAATAATAATAATAATAATAATAATAATAATAATAATAATAATAATAATAATAATGTCAAATTAATCTTAATTTTATAATCGATTATTTTTCTTTCATTTTATTTTTGAAGCGTTCATTTCCTCCTTATGCTACTCATCTTTCTCTATCTTGATTCCTATCCACTGATTTTTTTTTTTTTTTTATATTTAACTTGCATACATAACTACATAATATCAAAGTACATTATTAAATAAAACTAATGCAAAACTATAGATCAGAGTTCCCCTTGCACAAAGAGCTGTCTGAGCTTTCAAAATACCACTCTCAGCGTGAGGTTTTATTATAATTTTCTTTTAATTTCTGCTCTACTTCGAAAACATGACACATTTAAAAAGACTCTTCGGGTAGATTTCAGTTTTGGGGTTCAGATGGGCAAATGTAAAAATTAAACAAAAACAATAATTTAAGCAGTATCAGTTTATTTACCTGGAGGTGTAAAAAAACCTGGAAAGTAATGTCAGTAAATAATAGTAACATTATTATAAATATTATTATTAATATTTTAATGAATTGCTGTTCTAATTAAAACTGACAGCTACTTTTATTATGTTTGTTGTTTATTTTTTATTTTTTCAGTTTTTTTACTCATGTTGCTGTCTTTATTCTATTTATTCTTCTGCAAATTAATCCCAACAGGTAAAAAAATGTGGGATAAAATAGCTTAACCTTAAAAAATGATTATGCCAAGCTTGAACAGCTGCGATTTTTCCTTCACGACTTATGGATTAGTTACTGTTTTTTTTCTTTCTCTTCTTCTCTTTACCAGGTCTTTCTGGTAAAGTGAAACGTGTTGTTTGGTCAGATGACATTGCATAAAATGACTAGTTGAATGGCGTTAAGTCGAAAATTGGATCAACTACGGTGCTCTTTTGCTGGGGAATTATCTTTTGTGCTGCCTCTTGCAAATGCCCCTAATCCGCCTTTTGAAAGATGCCATGCTCACTGGCTGGCAATGGGGAGAAAATTTGTCCAGAAAAGGAGAACTGAGTAGCAGACGCGGGGTGTAAGTATAGAAGGAAGAGGCGAGCTAACACAATGCTGTACTCCAGGCTACAAGCTAAAGTCACGTTTAATGTCAGTTCTTGCAACAGTAACTCCTCTAACACCTGTAATCTTCAGCAGAATATATAGATATGTTCTTTACAGAATATATTGATCAGGTTATCATTTAGAATTGTATAGAATATATTAATATACATATAATTATTTCACTATAATAAAGCAGAGGAGTGGACTATGCGTTTTTATGTCAACTGTTTTTTGTTTTTGTTATTTTTTTTTTCATTCTATAGAGGGCAAAAATTAAATGTCCAGTTTCTTCTTTCTTCCCTTTAATAAACCATTACATGGATAAATGAATATCTTAGATTCTTCATAAATATAGTGATGGAGATGATGATGATGATAATATTAATAATAAAAACTATTATTATTATTATTATTGTTTTGCATTTTTGCTCCTTCTTTTTGTCTAGCTTCATGTTTTTCATTACTTTTGTAAGATACACACATATTCTCTCTTTTTCTTTGGCTCTCAATGTATAGTTATTCATTCAGATAATTATAAAATACAGTTTGAAATAAATAACTATAGACCAAACTTTTCTATAGAAATAAAATTATAGATCAAAGTTTTGTTGGTACCGACAGCTTCATGAACTTTCAAATTACCCTTCTCAGCTTGTGTTGTGATTGTTATTTTCGTTTAATTTCTGCACTGGCTTGCAGACACGCCCAGTTTAAAGGGACGCTTGCAGCAGATTTTAGTTTTAGGGTCAGATGTGTGTACAGAAAAATCAAAACAAGCAAAGTGTTGTCATGTTCTTTACCTGAAAATCATCTCCTCCAGCACCAGCTAGCCCTAAGCTTGAGCCTGGCAACAGCCTTTGGTCTGGGTGCATGCCATATTGGGATCCATGGCTCATGAGGGAAAGGTCGTGGCGCCTGTATGCGTCCAGACAGCCAAAGTCCCTCCTCTGGTCATCAAGGCAAGAGGATTTAAGTGCCCGGGCATTATGCAGGTTGATGAAGTCTGTGGGCTCCCCATGGTGGATCTGCTGGTAGTATTGCTGTGAGTGATGGAGGGAGTTGAGGGAGTAGGCGTCAGGGGTGACAGTCGGGTGGCTATGCTGAAACTCGTAGTGGAAGGACTGGTGATGTAGAGGGGTGTACTGGTGGTTTGCCGAGAAGTAAGGTGAGGCAAATTCAGTGCCAGTGGTGGAATAAGTCAGTGGAGATGTGGAGGAATAGGCGACGGTGGAGTTGGCTACAGACTCAAGACATCCAAGTTGCATCAAACGATAACTGTTTGATCCGTCATGACGTATCTGGAAGGAAGGGAGACAAAAAAAGAGGAGAAAAAAAATAGGTTTGTCATTTAAAATAGCAAAGCACCGACAGCAGAGCCTTGATTGTGCAGTTGTGCTCCTCAAACCTCGCAGGTAGAGTATTATATTGCAAACTACTGCAACTGCGTCAAAAATCAGTGCACATCTCCATCACACATGGTGCTAAAAACATGAGTCTGCCAAGGCGACCACCAGCCCCAGATCTGTACAAAAAAATCCCTCCATCTCCCCAAAATAATAAACCCACACCCCACACCAAAGCTCGCAGCCCATCTATCAGAACATCTGATGTTGCAGTTGATCAGTTGAGCTGCACAGCTACAGCATCATGCCCCCCTTAGTCTGTAGCTTCGCTATAAGGGATTATTTTCGTTATAACAACTGTTGTATTGCAGAATGCCATCCTAGGCGACAGATGTCACAACGAATCTCTCTGCTACTTTTTCTATAAGAGTTTTTTTTTTTGAGCAGCTCATATTAATTCACTGTAACGCTAGCTAGCTAGGATTAAGACAGACAGCAAAAGGAAAAAAAAAAGTCAATAAAAGGAGCAAAAAATATATGTACCTCTGAGTCGTGGACAAGTCCGGGGAATGAAGTAGACATCGTTGTCCTATTTTTTTTTTTTTAAGTAGAACGACAGCAACTTTTCCTATAGGCAAGTTTTCTCCTGTAGGTCCAAACGTGTATTTTCCAAAATTTAAAAAGCCACGGGCTTGCAGTGACAGAGTCAAACCTCCTCTCTCCCACTCTCCTTGGAAACCTGTAGGATAAAATCTCCCCTCTGCTCTGCAGCAGGATCCTGGATCCGATTTTGTACTTGCTGGGTAATTCTTTAGCTGATGTCGTAGGTCCCTTGGCGATATAGAAGTTTTGAAAATTAAGCATCAGCAGAGAGAGAGAGATGGGAGGACAATAGATAGAAGAGCCTCTTCCCAGGAGACAAGAAATAAATATTGTATCTTCCCCTAATAAGGAACTCTGGGATCCTTTTCCACATTTTTATCCTTTTTTTCTAATCTTATTGCTTTTACTTCTACCTGGTTAAAAAAAAAAGGTCTTCCTGGCTAGGATATTTTATTTTTATTTTATTTTTTTTAAAGCTTCCATTTACAATTGGCGAGCCTGTGAGCAATACATATTGTACAAAAATGAAAAATAAACGATTGTCTCAGTGTAAATAAACAAACATACAATCAAATTTAATTTAAAAAAATAATAAATAAAGTAGAAATATATATTTTTTAAATTAAGGACTTTTTTCTATAAATATTTTATTTACTGGTATTAATTGTGATTTATTTATTATTATTTAATTATTTTAAGAAAACAATGCTGAATTATTTACAAGAACATGTTGAATTTTTTTTATAGTATTTAATTTTTAGAAGTTAATAATTGGAAGAAGCTTTTATTACAAGCATAAGATTTCATTTTAAGACCGTTTATGATTTGGGGAGGGGATCTAGGATATTAGGGACGTGTTTTAAGTCACTATTTGTTATTACAAAGCAGACGAATGTCGTTATGACTTGGGGGTATTTTTTTAATATTGGTTGTCCGTGTGTTTCGGGAGCGAGGAGCAGAATCTAGGTAGATCTGAATGTGAGGGGAGTGACGAGGACACAAGTTTCGTTGCAGCCCGCAGACTTTCGCAGTCAGACAAGCAGTTAATTGGGAGTTAATATGGTCTCACTTTCAAGTGTTAACATGAGGACGGTGTCTTATTAAGGGGCCACAGGCAAACAAAGGCTAGACTGTGTTGTTGAGAGTAGTAGGGGTCAGGTTTTTGGGATGGTTTCTTCTCTTGTTCTCGCTGGTCTATGGAGCTGTCAGTCAGCACTGGAGCTCTTCAGGCTAATGGACAAAGGCACACGCCTAACAATCAGGCACTTTGTGTGTGAAGTAGACTGAGGTGCACTTCACTGGCCCACATAGGGGTCAACAGGCAGAATTATCTACACGTTATTAACTGCCTCATCAAACCAATGTGCTCCATTTCACATAATCAAATAAAACAGGAGGAAGGAGAGGAGGAGGAGAGGAGGGACGGGCCGTGTTCTGGGGAAGGCATTGGGGAAGGTGTGTGTAGGGGGGGGGGGGGGGAATAGGAGGTCCTGAGTGATACATGCACAGAGAAATGGAGGAAAATGTCTATTTACAAAATGCAAAGCTGGTGTGTGTAGAAGAGGCAGAGGATGAATGGAGACGTGATTCTCTGCAAGGGGAAAGCATGAGGCCCTCTGTTATACCCCCGGCTGCAACAAGCACAGGTGTGACTGCTGGAGGGGGACACGGCTGGAGGATCGCATGGAGAACTCTACGGCTTTACCTGCAGAATAAAGCACCAGTATTCCTACCACCTTCTTCACTCTACTACTCTACTCCATTGTCTAAAATGTGGCTGTTTACTCATAAATCGGACACATGTAGAATAACTAGGAGAGTTTCTCATTCTTTTATCCCTCTCTATACTTGGATAGATAGATGGATGGATGGATGGATGGATGGATGGATAGATAGATAGATAGATAGATAGATAGACAGGCAGATGATAGATAGATAGATAGATAGATAGATAGATAGATAGATAGATAGATAGATGGAAAATACTTAACCCTTATTTTGTGTACATATTCTATTTACAGTATATATGCATCTATCTAAAAATAATAATTGTCTATCTAATTCTTATTTTATTTATCTTTTTATGCCCCTATCTAAAAATCATTTTCTCTCTTTTTACCTAAAAATTAATTATCTGTCTATTATCTATTTATTTATCGGTCTGTCTATCTATCTATGCGTCTATCTAAAAAACACATTGGCCCATATGCAATTCCACTTTTCTCCTACGTTTTCTCCTAGGAGATAATGTTTCATCTTCTATTTAAAATAACTTTCCAGCACTTTTCAACTGAAAAAGTACTAAGAAGTAAGCGCAAAAGTACTATTAAAATTAGTTTGAATATTTTTTTGCTTGCTGGTGGCTTAAAAGGAATTTTATTGACAAATGTAAAAATATCACCTAGGAGAAAACGCAGGTGAAAAAGTGAATTGCATATGGCCCTTTATCTGTCTTTCTTTCTTCCTTTCTTTCTTTTCTCTCTCTCTCTCTCTTTCTTTCTTTCTTTCTCTCTCTCTCTCTTTTTCTTTCTTTCTTTCTTCTTTCTTTCTTTCTTTCTTTCTTTCTCTCTTTCTCTCTTTCTTTCTTTCTCTCTCTCTCTCTTTTTCTTTCTTTCTTTCTTTCTTTTTCTTTCTTTCTTTCTTTCTTTCTTTCTTTCTTTCTTTCTTTCTTTCTTTCTTTCTTTCTTTCTTTCTTTCTTTCTTTCTTTCTTTCTTTTCTTTCTTTCTTT